>NC_052355.1:39186590-39240119 GCF_009727055.1 Benincasa hispida | reverse complement strand
TATCAGAATAGGGATTATTCTTTATGAAGCATACTGACTGCGGATTTTCTGGGCATTTTTCCATCGAATGAGCATTTCCACAAATGACACAACTTGTGGTCATTTGAGCAATTGCGTTGACCTGCCTTTCTTCACTCCCGTGCTATTAATTGCGATGCCTTGTATCAAACTCATCATCGCAGTCATTTGATTCTGAAGGGATGCGATGGCCCTGTTATTTATGTCACTATCTTTAATTCTTAATCTTTGATCGCTTTCCCGCCAGTCCTCGTGATTTTTGGAAATGCGATCAAGTATACTTTTGGCCTCCTCATATGTTTTGTCAAGCAGACCACCAGTTGCTGCCGCATTGGCAGCGGTCTGCGAAGCAGGGTTCAGTCTTTGGTAAAAAATCTCCATCTGCAAGCAGTATGATAAGCCGTTATGTGGACAGTCTCTTACCAGCCTCTCAAACCTCTCCCAAGCATCGCTGAGGGATTCGTCAGTTTCTTGTTCAAAATTTGTTATTAATTTCCTTTTCCTGGCATTCTCGGTTGGTGGGAAATATTTCTTCATGAAATTTCCACGACTTGTTCCCACGTAGTTATCTCTCCCGGTTCGAGAGAATACGCCCAATTTCTTGCTTGATCGCATAAGGAAAATGGGAACAAAGTGAGTCGAACTTTCTCGGTGGAGATATTTGGGAACACAAAAGTGTTGCAGATTTCTATGAAGCTCTAGAGGTGGGCGTGTGGGTCTTCGCCACGCCTCACTCCAAATCGCCCAACAGTCTGGATCATCTGCAGCATTACCGGTTTCATTTCAAACCTCGATCCATCTAACGCTGGCCTCATGATTCCTAGAGAGAAATCATGGAGGTTGGCGACACATAGTCCCGAATGGGTCTATTGCGGTCATTCGCCAGAAGGATGGGGTTGGCCATTATATTGTTTGTGTTTGCGGCCCTTTCTTCCAGTTGTTCTGCTATTCTTGGGGTTCTGTCTTGTTGCCGTCAGTTGTCTTTTAATCGTCGTCGAAACATTCTTTCAATCTCCGGGTCGTAATTCACCAGAGATTGAGAGCTGGAAAGAAATCAGAAAATTACCGTTAGCACACTGAATTGTCGAAATCCTCGACAACGGTGCAAAAAATTTGCTACGTTATTTTATGTGATGAAGTTATGGAATGAAATGCGGTGATATAAATGCATTGAGCAATAAGTTTTCTCAGTGGAATCCAAGTATAAACCCTACTGAGTTACCTGGTAAGTCCAAGGTTGAACTCAGGGACTAGGGAAAAACAGTATGCAGTGATAATTTCTAAGAAGACTTTGCAGTAACCAAATAATCAAATAGTTGTTTTGGGTTGTTGTTTGCGGTATAAAATAAATGTATGCAACGGATTTGAGAAAAGGTCGATTATGGGATAGATACACTGAGTATGCAGAGGAATGGGTTGAGAAAGTCTTTAGCTAGCCTTTCCCGAGAATGCGTTCAAACTATGCGATCACGCTACACTCATGCGATAGCAAATCATTTTTCAATGCAAATGCGGTGCTCCTAGTTCTAGGACGAATGTGTTGAATGCAATAATGTCCATAGAGCTTATTCCTAAGTCTCTACTCTTTTACTATGCAATGATGCAAGATGCACACAAAGACAAGGTGACCACACATAATCATATCCCATCTCTAGGATGCATGCGATGCGTTAATAGCAAACAGTGCTTATTCCTAAGCTTCTATCTCTTAATTATGCATTCTGATCTGACTCTCCTGAGCCTAGATTCTAACCTAACTTTTCCAAGCCTAGATCCTGTCCTTAGACTACCCTCCCGAGTATCTTTAATGTACGAATGATGCATACATAATACAAGATAATCGCATAGAGTGAAGATCCCCAGTTATGCTAGCTAAGTGCTTCTCAACCCATTCGACAGATTTAGCTACTCATGCGTAACAAACAAAGAGTGAACAGATATAAAGAAGTAAATTCCATTTCTATAGATGAGTTTAAGTACAAAATGACAATGGAAGATAAGAATAGAGAGCCTGGTAGCAATCCCTTGCTTCCGAAGGCTTTTACACTGTCAACTCTACTCTGTTCAAAAGATATTCCTGCTTCCGCAGAAGCTGGCCCTCTCTCTGAGCTTGATGCTTTCGGCACTCTTCCAAGTTCACCAGAATGATCTCTCGGCACAATCTCGCTTCTCTCGCTTCCGCCTTAAATAAAAAAAAAAAATCTAAGAACAAGGCTATTCTATCTAAAGGAAAATTCTCTAACTATCCGAATTCATTTACTTAAGGTTGCTCTTGGTATTTATAGAACTTCGGGGTGAAAGGTGTCTTCTCTCTTATGATTGCACTGATGGGATGGCATTAATTTTCTGTCTGATGCACCGAAAAGTTAAGTGTACTTGCTACAGTAGTTCGTTAGCGACTTGTCAACTTAATTCGGACTCGACCGTCATCAACTTTCTGTCCCATCGTGATTTATTATGCCTTTCACCCAGATGCACCCACCAAGTTGTGGCGGCTTTATGCGGCAATCCTTCTTAAGCAGATGTTTACGAGAACAAATCACCACAAAGCCTTTCGGTAACGCTGCATCCGACCGTTGCATTCTTGTGATCGCATTTTATGCTATGCGTCAACGCATATTCTACACAAAAATACAAAAGTTAACTGTTTTTATGCGATGAACGCATGCAACCGCAATGTCATGAACTTAATGCTTTTTGGACACAATCTTATATATTTTATCAACGCAAATCTGCATTGTTTAATAACTTAGTACAGTAATACTGTGCATTTCTGCCCGTTATCAGTTACGCTTACACAGAATTGTTAAGGATGTTAACAAATTCTGAACCGAATAATGGTGACTGTTAGTTATAGTGACGTCACTGTCTAATAGTTAAGAATGTCTCATTTCAGTGAAGGGGCACTTGATCACCCTACATGACTTTTGTCCTGCCTCACTGAAATATCATTGCAAAATAGATGTAACTTAGGGTACACTGAACTATTTTGCTAAAAACTTATTGGTTTTCATAAGTAGTTTAATGTAAGTAGACTAAAATAGTTTGTTCTTTTCTAGCAAATTCTTTACATGGCTATTGCAACTTTAAGTTTATTCTCCACGGATAAGCTAATGGGAGAAAACTACGCTAGTTGAAAAAACACAATCAATGCTATTTTGATCATCGATGATCTTTGATTTGTCCTGATGAAGGAGGATCCCATTCCATCTGCCAATGCTTCTCAAAATATTCGGAAAGCATATGAGTGTTGGACACGGGCAAACGAAAAGGCCCGAGCGTACATCTTGGCAAGCCTTAATGAATTCTTGGCCAAGAAGCATGAGCCCATTCTCACAGCTCGTAAGATCATGGAGTCCCTGAGAGGAATGTTCGGACAACCGTCGCAGAGCTTAGGCATGACGCTTTGAAATACATCTTCAATGCTCGTATGCAAGAAGGGGTATCTGTTCGAGAACATGTTCTTAACATGATCGTCCACTTCAATGTGGCAGAGATGAATGGGTCAAGCATCAATGAAGTCAGTCAGGTTAGCTTCATACTGGAATCTTTCCTAAAAGTTTCCTACATTTCCATAGCAATGCTGTTCTGAATAGAATTGACTACAACCTGACCATTCTACTCAATGAGCTACAGACTTTCCAATCCTTGTTGAAAAGTAAGAAGCAGAAGAGTGAAGCAAATGTTACTTCATCTTCTAAAAAGTTCCATAAAGGTTCTACCTCTAGAACTAAGTCTATACCTTCTTCCTCCGGCACCAAAAAGTGGAAGAAAAAAAGGGTGAAAAGGGGAAGGCTAACCCCGTAGTTGCTACTAATAGGGGTAGACAACCCATCAAGGCTAAAAAAGAAAAATGTTTCCACTGCAATCAAGATGGGCATTGGAAGAGGAACTACCTCAAATATTTGGCAGAAAAGTAGAAGGTCAAGCAAGGTAAATATGATTTTCTTGTATTGGAAACTTGTTTAGTGAAGAATGATGATTCTGCCTAGATTATTGACTTTGGGGCCACTAACCATGTTTGTTCTTCATTTCATGGAATTAGTTCCTAGCGGCAACTAGATGCTAGTGAGATGACGATGCGAGTTGGTACTGGGTACGTCGTCTCGACTGTGGCAGTGGGAGGTCTCCGGTTGACTCTACAGAACAATTTTTTTATTTTAAAAGATGTATAAAAAGTTCCTGACTTAAAAAGGAACTTAGTTTCTATAAAATGTTTGCTTGAACATTATTATAATATCAACTTTCTTTCCAATAAAGCGTTTATTTCTAAGAATGGTGTTGATATTTATTCTGCAAAACTGGAAAATAATCTTTATGTGCTAAGAGTGTTAGCAACTAATGTCCTCCATAACATTGAGTTGATCGTTAGCAACTAATGCCCTCCATAACATTATTATTTTCCTCTGTTAGAAAATAATCTTTATTTTATAAAACCGTAAGCAAATCAAAGGACTGCCTTCATGAGAAAGAGTTCACAACTGACTCAAGAGTCAGGTCATGTCACCTATGGTCATCCTAGTGAAATGTAAGTTTCTATTATTAACGATGTTATATAAAGAGGCTAATCATTTCGTGGTCCGATCTTATACAAACTCTTTGTATAGGATACACCTGCTCACATGTCTCCATATGAATGATCAAGATCAGATTATTTGTAGCACTTTACAATACTTGTAACACCTACAAAGTGGGTCATATCCGTAGTGTCACCAGGATAAGGTATCTAACCTTATCCATCTACTAAAGACCATTTAGGTTATTATTTAAACAAGATCCACTTGTATATCTCTACGAAATAGTCTCAGATCTTAGTTTATTAGATTGAGTATATGCTTATAAAATAACACTTATTTTATTAACAACAATATGTTTATACGGAGTTTACAAACTACGAGATTACAAGGAGATTTAGGACACCATTCCCAACACTTTGTATTTTGACTATATTGTACACTTCACTAGCTTTAGGTCAAGTGGAAGATTGTTGAGGTTGATGTCCTAAATCTCGCAGGGTCCTATTGTTTGTAAACATTATTGAACAAACTCATTGTGTATTTAATAAAAAAAATATATTTTATTCATTGTCTATAAAATATATGATATTTTAGTTGCATTAACCACAAACCAATAAACTAACATCCAAGATTATCTTTATAACTTAAACATATATGTAGAGACATACGAATGGATCATGTTTAAGTGATAACCTAAATGGTCTATAGTAGATGGATAAGGCTGAGTACTTTATCCTGGTGACACTACGAGTATGGCAGCTTTGTAGGTGTTACAATTGTTGTAAAGTGCTACAAATGATCTGATCCAGAACATTCATGTATAGACATGTGAGCAGGGATATTTTATACAAAGGAGTTTGTATAAGACCGGACCACAAAATGTTTAGTCTCATTATATAACGTCGTTCATAATAGAGACTTACATTTAACCAGGATGACCATAGTTAACATGACCTGAATCTTAAGTGAGTTGTGAACTCTTGCCTATGAGAGGGGTCCTTTGATTTGTATAGGTGAGAGGGGACTCAACAAGTCTACCATTTTGGGGATTCGTCTGATTGAGGAGCTGGAAATACAACTACACAAGTGGAATTCACTCCTTTCCCGATATAGGGATAAGTAGATAAATTACTCCCATAAGGGTTGATTTCGGGTCTTGAACAATATGACACCATACCCTCTCCTTGCCCGAGAGGGGTTTAGTCATAGTTTAGACATACGGGTGGATCATGTTTAAGTGATAACCTAAATGGTCTATAGTAGATGGATAAGGCTGAGTACCATATCTTGGTGACACTACGAGTATGGCCCGCTTTGTAGGTGTTACAATTGTTATAAAGTGCTACAAATGATCTGATCCTAATCATTCATGTATAGACATGTGCATGGGGATATTATATACAAAGGAGTTTGTATAAGACCAGACCACGAAATGTTTAGTCTCATTATATAACGCCGTTCATAATAGAGACTTACATTTCACAAGGATGACCATAGATAACATGACTTGAATCTTGAGTGAGTTGGGAACTCCTGCCTATGAGGGCGGTCCTTTGATTTGTATGGGTGAGAATGGCCAGATCGCTGACTCAAAAAGCCTACCATTTTGGGGATTCGTCTGATTGGAGAATTGGGAATACAACTACACAAGATGGAATTCACTTCTTCCCGGGTGTAGGGATAAGTAGATAAATTGCTCTCATAAGGGCTAATTCTGGTCTTGAACAATGTGGTACCATACCCTTTCCTTGCCCGAGGGGGGTTTAGTCATAGTTGGACTATGATCTATTATTCATTAGAGGGATCAGTGGTACTTAAGGAGTTAGATGTAACTACAGAGGCAAAACGGTAATTTGGCCTAGCTGTACTTACGAGCAATTTGTGAAGAGTCATTGTACTGTTGATTGGTTATATCCAATGGACACAAAAATATATCGTAGTGTAAAAAGTGCAGCTGTCGGTCTTTAGTAGAGTGACCGACAGTTAACAGATGGTGAATAATTTAATTAAAGAGTTTAATTAATTGCTCATGTACTATTGGAGCTTCAAGCTACAGGTTCATGAGGTCCCCTTGGTAGCTCAATGGGATTAATTGAAAATCAGTTTTTGGATTAATTTGAATTGTTCAAATTAGTAGAGGGATTTAATTATATACGATATAATTAAGTTATTTCAATTTTATGTGATATAATTGTTATAATGTATTTGATACATTATAGCTTAATGGGAGGAAATAAATATTTGAATGAGATTCAAATATATTTTCTACGAATTGGATTCATAGTTATTAAATTTAATATAAATATGATTTATATATGTTATATTTGATATAACATATAATTTAATATATATATATATATATATATATAATAGATAAGTTAGTTATCATATTTGTATTTATATTATTATTATTTTCATAATAAGGGAGGGAGTTACAATTCCCTTCTCCTTCTTTTATTTCCACCCACGTAAGTGGTAGGTGGTTATTTTTGGCAAGTAGAAAAGAACTCCTCAAAATTAAGTTTTCCCTCAAAACCAAAATAGCCAGAGCCCACCACTCCTGGGTTCTCACCCTGAGAATACCAAGGAAACATTCGTGGTATTGTTCGTTCTTGTTCGAGGTTATTCTTAAAGAAAATCTTCAAGGAGTTTCTTCGTTGGATTCGTGATGCGAGCTTAGGAGTGTATTGTATGAGGTAATTGGAAAAATAGAGTGCAAATGTAATTGATGCGTTGATGTGTTAGTGATGCGTTAGTGATGCGTGAAGGGACGCGTGACACTCCTCTTTATGCATTCAAGTTTTTCTGAATCAGATCTAAGTATAAATCCAACTCAGGTTCCTGGTAAGTCCAGGTCAAACTCAGGGATTTAGATTAAAGGTAACACAGAGCTTGCATTGTAGCTGATGTACAAGTATCCTAAGTGAATGTGGAATGAGTTATCTACACTAAGTTTTCTAATACGTGCAAGAATATACAAAAAGGTCGAGTAGAAAACAGGGGGTCGTGTGAAAATGGTGCAGTGCAAGTGGTATGCATCGATCTAATTGAAATGTACACGTACAAGAATGCGATGCGGATGGAAATGACTTTACTTGTTTATCTCTGTAAATGCGTTAGATTTCTGCTTACTTTCTGTTCAGCACTTCTCAATGCGAATGCCATACAATTTCCTATCTCTAGGATGTATGCGATAGTCACATAATGCAATAAAACACTAGTGTGTCTATCTCTAGAAGTACTAAGCGTTTCTAACTTAATGCTTGCTTGCTTATTCTCTCGAATAATTCAAGCTAAAGTAGCTTTTACCAAATGACTCAGTTGGCTTAGGTGTTTAGAAATGGATTTTGCATGAAGTTATAAATGCATCTAACGTAAAGCAAGAAATAAATAGTAGCGAAGTGTAGTAGATCAAATATGTGAATTCATAAAGAAACTGATTGTCTTTATAAGATTAATACTCAATCAAATGAGAAGAAGAGAATTAGAATTCGGATGAAAAGAAAGGAGTCAAGCCGCAGAGTACAATCTCTTGTCCTCTTTGGCTCAATTTAAATTCATGTACAACCAACTTGTAGAAGAAATGGAAGAAAATTCTCTCTCGAGCTAAGCTTTCTCCACTCCTTGATCGACGGTGGGGGTGGTTCTCTTCCTTCTCGTGTTCTTCTTGTCACCGCAGCACAACTCTAAGTCTCTAATTTTAAAAATTATAAAAATTGAGCTAATCCTTTCATCTGGTGAGATTTCTTCTATTTATAGGCGTTGTTCTTCATCAGCTTGATGATGGGGCAATATTAAATTCCATACCTTGGTCAGCCGCTTGACACTCAGACACTTTTCAGATGCCGCCAACTGTAGATGCCCATGCTTGCAAGTGGTGATTTGACACAAACAGCCCGAATCAATGAACCTTTCTTGCGTTGAAACCCCTCCGATGCATGCTTATGCGTTGACGTTGCCTGTGCCACTTAGAATCTTTGTTGAAATCTTGCAATATTATGCGTTAGTGCCGCAGTTTTTTAGTAATAAACACTCTTTTGTATGAGTTTGGTAGTGTTTGAGTAATTCTATGTGTTTTCTCTAAGAATGATAAGATTTTATCATTAAAAACCCTAATTGTTCCAACTTTTGAGAGACAATAACTTGTATTTCTACAAGTTATCAAAGTTCGTGAATTATTCAAGGGAAATTGTGAAGAAAGGTCTTCAAAGGTGAGGTTTCTGAAACCACTACTTTTGCATGCTGTAATTTATAATTAAATGCATATCTCATTTCTTATTTACTGTAAAATTTGTATCCAATGAAAAATGGAATTTGGTCGATTCGCTTCTGCTCAAGGTTCTCTTCCCCCAAAGAGTTCCTTCAGGGGGTGCGTGGGAGAGAAGGTGAATTTGGGGGATACAAAAAAAATTGGTTTAATCAAAATATTTGAAAAAATATTTTGTATTAATTAAAAAATGTGCATGAATTGAGGAACATTTGAGTTTTCTTTGATAGCAGGTTGAAGATAATCGGACACTAATACTTGTTTAATTAAGAAATCTACTCAAGCATTCTTGTAAATAACGAAAAAGTTAAACATAAATTGTAATATAGAGCCCTTATTAGAGAGTTTTATGTATTGTTATCCCTAAATTTAATTGTTTACCATCTAATAAAGCTCAATTGGGATTTTTCGAGTATGAAATAGAATCAGATTGGAGAATTGTTGTTTTTAACCTAAAAATGTTTTTACATTACAAAACTAACCTCTTTTCTAAAAATTACTTTTTCTAACTTCTTTTCTACTTTTTCAAATTTTAAATGGATGGCCTCACATAGTAAAAATATCATTTTGTCCCTTCTTCAATGCCTTTAATACATTCCATGCTACATTTTTTATGCACAATTTTAAGTTTCAACTTCAAGGTTAAATTTGAAACTTTATTTTTCCATCATCATCAATGTTCTTTCCATAAGACAAGATCTGAAAGTTACATTTTGAAATTATTGTTTTTTTCCCTATAAGATTTGGAAGTTATTATTATTCTTTTTCCAAAAAAAAAAAAAAAAAACAATTGTAACATTAGAATGAAGGGTTTTGGAAGCAATGGCCAAGTATTGTTTATTTGAAAATTTCTTGGTAAGAATTAGAGACTCCAAACTAATTTAAGTTTAGTGGGGGAAAACTAATTAGCTTAGAAAAACAAACTGGAATCGAGTAAAAAAGAATTAAACTAACTTAAGTTTCAGGGGGAATGGAGATCGCTTGAAAAAAAACATTCTAGTCAACTTTCTAGGTAACTATGGGAAGCTACGTAGTGATCAAAATTACCTAAAAATTGGACAGAAACATTTTTTTAAAAAAAAAATAAAAAGTCAATTGTAATAGTAGAATGAAGGACTTGGAAAGCAAATGACCAAATATGGAAAATTTCTTGATAAGAATTAGGAGCTCCAAACAAATTTAAATTTAACTGGAAAAAAAAATTGGCTAGGAAAAACTTAAGGAGTTGGGTAAAAAAGAATTAAACTTTACTTAATTTTCAGGAAAAATGAAGATGGCTTAAAAAAAACATTATGTCCAATTTCTAGGTACTTTGGGAAGTTACCTAGAAATCAAAATTATCTAGAAATTGAACAAAATCCATATAATGGTTTTTAACCTTTTTTAATTAATTTTTATTAGTTAACTATTAATTATTAATTTTCATAATTAAAAGTAAAATTAAAAAGAGACATTCGGTTCAATTTCTAGATAACTTTGGGAAGTTACTTAGAAATTAGACAGAATCCATATAATGGTTTTTATTTTATTATTTTATTTTTTTTATAATAATTAATTATTAATTATTAATTTTAATAAAATAAAAAAACATTATGTTCAATNGTCCCACCGGGAAAATGGTCAAAATCCATGTACGGGGTTTTAGCATTTTTTAATATTAAATTTTATTTTAATCATTAATAATTAATTATTAATTTTAATAATTAAAATTATTTTACAAAAAAGAAATAAAAACAAAAGCTTAATGGTTTCTGTCCACTTTCTTGATAATTTTTATCGAGAAAATGGACATAAGTTAGTTTTTTTTATATAATTTTAATTATAATTATTAAAATAATTAATTATTAATTATTACATTAAAATCGAATTTTTTTTTTATTAATTAAATTTTAATAATACTAAAATTAATGATAAATTATTACAACTAAAAAAATATATGTATGCATGCTGTCCATTTTTCTTGTAGGACTTACTTGAAAAATGGACGAAAAGTCTTTCTTTTTTAAATTTTAATATAAATTACAATCAATATTAAAAAAAATCTTTTACATCTTCCTTCCAATAGGTAAGATATCTTCTTCCCCTTCATATACAAACTTTTTTTACCAGAAAATTTTCAAATCCTTACTAGAAATCCCAACGACTTCTTTCCATAAAATATAAATTTGAAGTTGGGTTTGAAAAATTGTAATAGAAAAATATAAATGGAAAATACTTGAATGAAGGACAAAATAATATTTTCACCATGTAAGACTCTCCACTTAAAATCTCAAAAAATAAAAAAGTAAGAAAAAATAAAAAAGTAAGAAAGATGTTAGAAAAAGTGGTTTTTAAAAAAGAGGATAATCTTACAAGATGAAAACATTTTTGGGTTAAAAATAGCAACTTCCCAATCAGATTCTCTCTCTATCTTGTGAGTTGTCAAACTTGTTCATGAAATTAGAAATCTAATGAGGTGTGTTCACATTAAGAGCTTTCATTTTATCTCTAGATCTTTAAATTTTGAAGCCCATAGTACTGCTAGTTGGGCTTGGGCTAATAGGGAGAAGAGAGAGTGAGCCTCTAGTCCTCCCTCCTTGGTTAGCTTCGTAAGAATTTGGATGTTTCTTGTGGTTCTTTTGTTTGGGAGAATTGTGTTGATTTGTTTCTTTCGTCACAAAATAATAATAATAATAATAATAATAATTGTGATTTCAAATACTCTTTTAACTTTAATAACTAAACAAAATAAAGTGACCTAGACATTAGCTTTAGCTTATGTATAAAAATCTTTTAACTTCATTTCATACCATTTTTTTTAACCCGGGGTTAGTCCGTCTCATTTGCCCACCTACTGTCTTAGATTAAAAATCACTTTTAGTCTCTAAATTTTCATAGCAAAATTTATAATAATTTAATTTATATAATAAGTGTTAAGATTTAATAAACCTTCTTGCATAAATAAACCGTATTTTTATAAAATACAATAATTGTTATAGAACTGAAAGTACAAAGAACTAAATCCATGAAGATGAGGGACCAAAAGTATTTTTTAACTACAAAGAAGAGAGAAACTCGAGAAGTACCCAATGGCTGTGGCTTTTTGCATCAGATACTCTCTTCTGATATCTCAACTTTAATGGTTGGTCACAACTGCACAGAAGACAATCCCCAGTCAAACACTGTGTTCCTCATATTTATTTACTGAGCTCATCCTTCAAAGATCCTCTCCCTTGCTTCATCTGCCTGTAAGAATAACATGACAGGAAGAAATTCCCAGCACATCAGCTCAAAATAACTTGGCAAAGCTATAACAGAAGGCCATCTTATTTCACATTTTCTCTCTTTTGAAGTTGGAAATTAAATATGCTTGAGCCATTGTTAAAAAGTTCATCTTTAAAGGGACAAAATACCGCCATCCGTTTTATAGAACAAAAAAGACCAACAAATAAATTATTGTTTTAACCGTTTTCTTGCGTTTGTGACTTGACCCGCCTAATAGCCATTGTCAAGGGAAAAAAGTGTAGGCATTGTTATTCTTCTATACATGTTTTTCTTTACTTCCTAGTTTCCTCGACTTTTCATCAAACAAGAAAAGTATAAAATGGGATTAAAAAAAATTATAAGAATCTGAAATGGAAGATTTAGACCTGGTTTTTCCAATTAACATGGCTCATGACAATGGCAAGTAGAAGTGTCTGCACGAAAGCTCCGATTTGGATGCCAATCCACAGGCCCTTCCCTCTCATATTTGCCCAGAAACCAAGTGCTACAGCAGCTGGATTTCCACAGAGATAGAAAGCCGCTAAGTTCATATAAGCCACTATACGCTGCCAGCCACATCCTCTTGCAATACCTGATTCAACACAAAACAGATCAACTCTGCAGCATCCAACTGTGTGAAAAAAGTCATTGCCAATCGACATTAAACACACAAGTTTAACTACCTGAAAGGACCCCTTGAATGGCATCCAATATGATTGATATACAAACTAAGGGAGCCATGATAGCAACATAATCTACAACTTCCTTTTCACTGCTGAAAGCATAACCGAAAACATAACGAAGAGTGAAGAGAACCATGCTCACTATGATGATCCCCACAATTGCAAGAAATATTGCTGCCCCAGCAGCTAAACGAGCAGCTTGTGGATTCCCAGCTCCTAGCTCATTTGAAACTCTGGTACTGTAGCACCAATTACAAGAACAAAAGCAATTCTTTCAAAATGTGATGCAAATTTAACTGATTTACGCATGATAACAAGAAAATTTACAAAGGTCTTAGCACATACCTGCCTGCACTGCCGATCCCACATGCTAATGTAAATACCGTTGTCAAGGTATTGAAACTGTTAACAAAAGCTGTCAATTGAAAGAATCGTATTTCCTTTTTCACTCTTTTGTGGGTGATATCTTTCTTGTTAAAACTTCATGGTGTAACGTGAGTGATCTTTTTGTATTCAATATCTGATAGGTTAGGCTAATTGGAGGCTTTGTTTTTAAATTTCTAAGCCGTGAGGTTGGCTCTCCTCTCTAATGAAAGATTTGATTCTAACAAAAATTTAAAGAAAAAGTCATATTTTCAATCATTTTCCATGTAATTCAAAAGAAACTCATTTTTTTTTCACTTGAGGAGGGTAATAGAAGATTACCAAACAGATAGAACTGAAGATTCAAGCTCTGGATTTGGTAGAAGTCCAGACAGTAAGATAATCAGCTCAAACGACCACCAACTAAGGCTGCAAAATCACCAGAATTAAGAATAAACCAAAAACTCCATATTGATTATTTTATTTGAGATGAGAACCCAGAGAAAAGTGAAAGTAGATTACCAAGTCATTACTGCAGAAGGGATAGCAAAGTGAAGGAAGACCCTAATTCCTTTGAACAGTTCCATAGAAATTACACCACGAGTTTTTGCACACTTGGGAGAAAAATTCATATATAACGCAAGAAAAATCACATTCAACCAATATGAAATACTCATGGCTAAAGCTCCACCGAGGTTTTTGAGTCCTGCTTTAAACACCAAAACCCAACAGAGGGGTATGTGCAGACAAAAGGTGACCCAACTAAATATGAGCATGGGAATCACAAAAACTTGCATCTGAAAATATTTCATTAGTGGTTGCAGAAATGCATAAGCAATGAGCCCAGGAATAAGCCAAATCATGAAGTTCCCAGCTTCACGTGATATCAAAGGATCTTGGCCAATCAAAACAAGTAGCTTCCCCATGTTGATCCATAACAGAGTAATAGGGAGGCAAACTACTAGCAGACAAAATATAGCAGTGTAAATATGATTTCTAAATTTTTGATATTGTCCAGCCCCATAAGCTTGCCCACATAGAGTTTCAAGGGCAGTACCCATACCTATCTGCAAGTTTAGTTTAAAAGACAGTCAGGCATCTAGAGAATGAATTGCAGATGATAACTTTGCAAACCAAATAGACCATAGACTCATAACTTCTCATGAATGATAAAACATGGAAATCATCTTAATCACGGAAATGCAGTATACATATAATGTTAAGATCACATGTCTGTGGGGAAGTATTCTGAAAATTGGGACTGATGAGATTCTTTATCATGTGTAATTTGCATCATTTGGCATCTACAGAACTTATAACAGGTAAGTAACACCAAAGTTAATACCACTTCAACTTGTTGAGAAGTTCTCGTGCACAAATTATAACTATGAAAAACGTCCTCAATGATCTCTCTCTTTTAAACTTTTTTGGGGAATGGCTAATAAAGAAGTAGCATGGAATCCAAGTGAGTGCAATGTCGCATGGTCCTATTAGGTATCCATTACTTAACATTTGACAAGATGTCATCGCCTGGCTAATCTGTTACCAACTCCAGCTTTGGCTACAGAGAAAATCATCTTAACTTAGGAATGTGAGCAATGTCTTACATTTATTGAAACGGGGTTGTTACATATATATCGTTAAATCACCAATCGACCAAAAGCTTAAACTCATGAGTTATGATAAATTTAATCTTTTATATCAATACTCTATCCTTCTCTCCACTTGTGGGCTTAAAATTTAGTTGAAGGCCCAAGAGGTGGAAATCTTATTAATGAGTAGGAAATGACTTTATAGGAGTTGAATTCAACATCTCTTGCTTTGATACCATGTCAAATCATCAATCAACCTAAAAATTTAAATTTATGAATTAGGGTAATTTAATATTATATAATATTTTAATATATGTATATGTACACCATATCTCCTTTGGGTTTGAGTAGAAAAGTAAACTCAATTGTGCAAAAAGTCAAAGTGAATACCATCCTATAGTAGAGATATAAAGATAGGCATCGTAAAGATTGCTCAAATTACTTGTAAGGAGATAGTCAAGCAGGGGTTTGACACTCCCTCAATCTACTGGCTCCTAGCATTCAATCAAATAAAAACAGCGCCAAAAGATATGCATAAAACCTTCCTATTCCCTGATAGAGAACACCCTTCTTGACTTTTTAGTATCAATGTTATAATCTAAGATGAACCAAGAGGGAGACAGACCCAACTAAAAACTCTCAATCATCAAAGGGAGAATTCAAGTCATTATTTCAAAGCTAGTGAATATATAAGGAATCCATTTACACCCCATAACTGATAACCCACATATTACATGAAACTTGCAAATGAATCCATTTGCAAATCCAACATTGATGTGAAAAGGGCGGGAACTTACAATCACACTGAATCCTGTAACAGCAGCTAAAGAGACGGCTATGGCTGTGCTGGAGAGAGAGAGTTCATCGAGATGACCCACGATCATCAAAGAACCAGTCTGTATCAAGAACTGAGACAGATTGATAGCAGCCAATGGAGCCGCTAAGAACCCAACAACTTTCACCTCTCCAAAGAAAGCAACCCATGTCGTTTCTCTGCGATTATCGACACGTTCAAGCAATGGGAAGTCGGCCATGGTTAAAGCTAGACTAGAATAGAAAGCAAAAATCGAAAAGAACAAGAAGAAGAAATTCACAGAAATCAATGCGGTGGCGAGGAAACTTTTGAAGGTAAACAAATAATAAAATACAGGTGTGAGCAAAGCGTTGCACAACCAGGACACGTTTTGGCCGCCATTAAAATCTGCCCAACTTGCTTCTAGTTCATTCCATCTCTCTCTCTCGCTTGAAATATAAAGTAAAAGAGAAACCTAAGCCCCCATTTTCTTTTTCGCCATGAACAATGAGAGAGTATTATGCGCAGACAGAGAGCAACTCCATGCGGTTTCTTCAGAACAATCTACAGTGAAAAAGAAAAACTCAAAAAATTTGAGAAAAACATCCTTTTGTGCCGGCTATTTCAAGATGTTTTTAAATACATACAAATGAATCAAAATCTTTATAAATATGATAAAATTTTATTATCTATCACAAATAGAATAATAATCTAGGATGATATATTTTGGTATTATTTATAAATATTTTTAATAATTTCTCTTTAAATTAATTATTTTCCTATTTAGATTTTTAAAAATAAATTAAAAAGGTCTCAATACTAAAATAACTATTAAATTCAAAAAAATAATATATATTACAAAATATATTTTTGACCAAATTATTTTGTCATATCAATCTATTTTTTTATAAACATGAAGGGGACGTTTGGAGCAAAAATTATCATAAGATTATAATAACCATTTCTTGTTACGGTAAATACTATTTCAAAACTCCCCATTAGCTACAATAAATACTATTTCAAAATTCTCATTTGCTATCATTTTTACTATTTACTACAATTTTTACTATTTTACATTCATCATTTTCTTTATTCTTTACTGCAGTGTTTATTATTTCCTTCTCAAACTAAAATATTTTACACCTCAAATACATACTATATAACCCAAACTAAAATAATCTATATCCCAACTACACTCTCTTAAAACTCAACTATAATAACCTAGGAGTATAATAACCAACTCCTTGTCCCAAACGCCCCCTAATAGATATCTTAGTAAAGGGGTACGCCCCCTAATAGATATCTTAGTAAAGGGGTTTTTCTTAACCTATTTTTGAAAATTCTCAATGGTCAGTTTGAAACATCATAGGATTAGTATTTATTCTTTCAAATTTAAGGATTTTAAAAAGATATTTTTGTAATAAATAAAGATTAGATTCTCTCATTCTTCTAGTTCACATATTGTTAAAAAAATATTAAAAAATATATATATTAAAATTAATAGTTTAGTGCATAACATATTGTAGTTTTTGATTTGGTAAATAGTATGGAAATATAAATATAAATAGTCAAAACATAAAAAAGGAGATGGTAAATATTAAAGTTTTTCTACTTCACACCTTGTTAGAAAAAAGAAACTCTGAAAAATATATTGAAATTAAAAGTTTGATACATCTATCATATTCGTAAAATAAGTTTATAATTTGTCAAATAGGATATAAATATAAATAGTCAAACATAGAGAAAGAGATAGTAAACATTAAATAACTCCAAAATAAAGTATGAAAATATTAACCAACTCCAAAACGGTCCAAGAAAGAGAATATCAATGGTATGGGAAGGCATTAAAAACAATAAGTATGAAAAGCATTCGAATTAGATAAATCCACTTGAATTTCCAAAATGAAAAATTAACTTTACATGATACACGTTTATGAAAGGAAAAATAAAGTCGTCTCTCCCAGTTTTGGATTTAATTTCTATTTAAATTTTAAATTTCAAAATATTACATATTTATTCTTTAAATTTTAAATTTGATTTCAATTTAATCTTTAGATTTCAAAATACTATAATTTTATCATTTATATTTGAATTTTGCTTCAATTTGTCTCCTATGTTTAAAGATTTACATTTTTAACTTCAATTTTCTTTTTACTAATACTCACTTCCGTTTTTTTGAGTTAATTTATGTTAATAAATTAAATCGTTGAAAGAATTATAATTAATTAAGTTTCACGATTTTTATCACTTTTAAAATTAAATTTAAATTTTCACTTCATAATTATTTTTAATTAATTAATAGAAATTGATGTATATGATTGAAAGTGAATATTTAATGAAAAATTGAAGTTAAAAATGTAAAAATTTGAAACCTAGGGGACCAAATTGAAACAAAACTCAAATCTTTTTGGGTAAAATTGTTACATTTTGGAACTTAAGGACTAAATTGAAATAAAACTCAAATCTTAAGAATTTAAATATGTAATATTTTAAAATATAGGGACTAAAAAGAAACTAGAGTCAAAATTTAAAGACAAAAAGTATTTATTTTAAATAAATGACTTTAAAAATCTTTGAGAAAAAGAAAAAGAAAAAAAAAAAAAAAGAAATGAAAGACTTTAAAAAGTTGCAAAAAACACGATGGAAAGAAAATGAAATGTCGTCTTGTCTCACTGTCTTCATAATCACTAGGATTAAGGGTTTGTTGCGGTGGTTTTCTGAGCTGTTGCAGCAATTTTAAACCGTTGGATGATATGTCGCAGTAGTTAACGATCCGGGTAGAGACTGTGTTGACAACATCCATTGCAGCAGTTTTAAGCACCACTCAAATCAAGTTAAAAAACTGTTTGCAGTTAGAGGTGAGCATGATAGATCGAAAAATCGAACTGATTGAAACAAAGCGAAGTTGGTCGGTCGAAGAAGAAGAGGAATCGGTCGATGCCGGTTTGAAAAAAATCCCAAATCGACAAATTTAAAAAAAAAATTAAAGAATAAAACCTACCAAACTGATTGACCAACTTTTATTCCTCAATGGTCGAGATCGGTTTGAACATTTACTAAATCGACCATATTCGATTCGGTGGTGGTTTGATTGAAAAACTGACTCTGACCGACCAATGCTCACTCTTAGCTGCAATAGGTACCTCAATTGTAGTTGCTCTTTACATCAAAATGTAACGTTTTAGCAACTGTTGTTTCAGGTGCAATAGTTTAATAACTGTTGCAATCATATGTGAACTGCTGCAATTACAATTTTGATAGCAACATTTCTTTAAATAATTTTGCAGAGGTGAATAACCTCTGCTAATTTGAATCGATTAAAAAAACAGTAGTAACACTTCGTAATCGCTACAATATTATCCTATTGCAACAATTTATTATCGCTTCAATAGTTTGGCCATCTGCAACGATATTTTTTTTTTCTCTATTTCAATAGTTATATCCTATTCCAACAATTTATTATCGCTTCAACAATTTGTGTAACCATCAAAATTCTTTTATAGTTCTTAATCGCTAACATGTAGTTGTTATAGCCTTTTTGCCAGCAAATTTCTATTTTCCAAATTTCATTCACACTTCCAAAAATTATAATAAGTAAAATTGCAAAGGCAAGTAATAAATACTAATTAAGTATTAACAAAAAGAGTATACATTCAAATTCCTATGAAGTATTGTCGAAGAGTAATATCAAATTGTTATAAAATATGTCCAACAGCCCAACATCAATAAAACAAAACGAAAACAAACTACTTTACCACTGTTCCATTTTAAGTTTGAAACAGTTCGTTAAAGAGATTCGTATAAACTTGATCTACATCTTTTGTAATTTTTAAATACATTTTTCTTGTGGTCCTATTAAGAAATAAAGAATATTGAAATAATAAATAATAATATTAAAATAAACTAACTTATATTTCGTACCTCTCTAAAATGTTCCATTATTGCTACCAACTTGTGTAGAATTCATTCGTCCCAATGATAAAATTAGGAGTGTTCATGGGTTGGTTGAAACACTTTTTAGACCAACCCAATTATTCAAGTGGTAAATTTCTTCAACTTAAATGACTCTTCTTAAGTCATGAATCTAACCCAACCCAACTCAACCATGAAACATTTGTGTTAGATTGATTCGGGTTACTTTGGTCATTTATTTGAACTTTTGTTTTAAAATAAATAAAATGTTAATATATAAAAATTTTATTTGATACATTTCATATACTTAATTAAGATTAACAACTCAATTTCGATTCACCTAAATAACACATTTCAATTATTTTTAGGAGTAGTTGGAGAATAAATCATCTAAAAAATAATGAAATTAGATAAAATTAAACTAGATATATGTATATATAATATAACATAAGTAAAAAAAACATACTTTCTAAAATTAATAGTAAGTTTAGGTTGGTTTAGATTATTTTAGATGAAGTCATGAATCAACTCAACCTAATCTATAAAATTTTTCATTTATTTGAACCGAACCCAACCAAAACCAATTTAAGTTAGGTTGATCAGGTTTTTTAGGCATCGAGTTTTCTGAACCCAATAAATTGGAATAGAATCAATTATGTAAAGTAATATAGATGGTGAATAGGAAAGAAGAGAAAAAGTGTATATATAAATAAATAAAATATATTTAATGACCTATTGATTCAAAAATTTAAGTTAATGGATGAATGTCAATTTAATATTATATTATTTCACAATATGCTTTATGAAAGTGACGTAAAGTTTTGTTGCTTTCCACACACAAATAAATAAAAAGAATTCACATAGGGCATTAAAAACAGAAGAATATTGCAAATCTAGCGATTATTCTTTAGATTTGTAAATATAGTAAAAAAAAAAATTTAGTCCACTTTCCATTTTTTATTATAGTAATTATACCCTCATTTATGTATCAGTATGTATATCAACAACATATTTGTTATATTTTATATTTGGTATATCAATTAATATATAAAATATGAAGTATATGAGTTATATAACAATATATCAAAACTTTAAGAGCAAATTGCAAAAACCATCCTTAAAGTATAGTAGCAGTTGCAATTACACTCTTAAATTTCTAATTTAAAAAATTGAGTCATCAAACTTATATGAGTGCTAAAATTGGATCAAAATGGACCTTCAAACTTACATAATTATATAAACTATAACATTTGTATAAGTTTAAGAGTTCAAATTTTATTATTTGTGAGTTTAATTTCTACAATTATTATAAATTTGGTTAAATTTTAATATTTATAGAAGTTTAGAGCCTGTTTGATAACGTTTCCGTTTTCTATTTATGTTTTTCATTTTTCAAGAAACGGACTTATTTGATAATTGTTACCATTTTTTATTTTTAAAATTTGAGGAACGTTTCTAAAAAAAATATGAGCAAATTTTGAAAATCTAGGAGAAGTAGTTTCTACCCGTTTTATTTTTGTGTTATATTAAACTATTTCATTTTTCTAACAAAATGCATTCTTGGCTTATTGATAGTTTTGTATGTAAATAATTTCTTTCTACCCTCTAGTTGTGTGTTATATTAAACTATTTCATTTTGTTTTCTTTTCTTTTATGTTTACATCCATCTTTCATATTTTATTTATTAATTTTATATTTACAAAAAAAAAAAAACTGCTATATTTATATTTTATTTTAATTTTGGATTTTAAAATTCTCCAACGTTTAGATTTACATATTATTCTAATTTTCAATATATATATATTAATCTTTTTATATTTCAAAGTTCAACTCTCAACACTTTTATTTATTCTTTATTTTTTTAAAATTTATTTTCATCTTTTATATTTTTGTAATTAATTTTGCTATTTATAAAAATAATTCTGCTATATTTATATTTTATTTTAATTTTGAATCTTAAAATTCTTCAATATTTAGATTCATATATTACTTGTATACTAATTTTTTTTATGTATATATTTCAACTTTTGATTATTAAATTTTGAATATGCATGTTTATATATTATCTTAATTTTAATATTTTAGTATATTTGAAATTGAGTAGATTTTTACGATATATATAAATTTTATCGATTAAGACATTCATTTAACTTAATATTTTACAACCATGATATTTACGTAATAATATAATTAAGTTGGATTTGACTTGACATCATTTAAGAAAAATGGCTCAAGTTAGAGATGACAATGCCAATTAAATTTGGGCAACATATGAAGAATATGATGCAATTTATTATTATATTAGTTTTAATCAAGACTTGTATTAGATAACACAAAATTTTGATAATATTTTTTTCGATGTTTAATGTATGACATATCTTCTCTTTTTATGTTATATTGTTAAAAAAATAATTAAAAAAAATCAAGAAACAAGAAATAATTGTTTAATGTATGACACATCTTCTCTTTTTATGTTATATTGTTAAAAAAAATAATTAAAAAAAAATCAAGAAACAAGAAATAATTATCAAACAAGTTTTTGTTTCTGGTTTTTTAATAAACGAGAAACAAGAATAGTTATCAAACATATTCCTATTCTTGTTCTAAAAAAAGAAGAAATAGGAAACAAGAAACGGAAAACAGAAAAAGGGAAATGAGAACGTTATCAAATAGGCCTTTAGGGCACGACTTTTATTATAAAAATTTAAAGGTGTTATTGCAACTACCATCATAATTCAGAGTGGATTTTGCAATTTGTTCAAACTTTAATTACGTTTGTGGGAGATATTGTTTGTTCGATTATGACAAATATTATTTTGGAGTTTTTTTCTTTTTTTTTCATTAATTTGATTTTGATACTCTAATTTAAGCAAATTATTAAATAGCTTCAAAATAAGTATGAAATCATTAATTACGTCCGAGAAAAAAGAAAAACATCAATGGTATGTGGTAGGACATTAAAAGCAACAAGTATGAAAAGCATTGAAACAAAGAAAAATCCACATCAATGGTATGTGGTAGGACGTTAAAAGCAATAAGTAAAGAAAAATCCACATCAATGGTACGTGGTAGGACATTAAAAGCAATAAGTATGAAAAGCATTGAAATAAAGAAAAATCCGCTTGAATTTCCAAAGTGAAAAATTAATTTGATGTGATACATTACGACAGAAAAAAGAAATGGCTTTCAAAAATGTTGCAATAATCAATTGAAAGAAAGTGAAATGAATGGCATATAGAAATATTCACTGTCCTCGAGAATCCTGTTAGGCGGTGGAAAAGAATCAATTTAACAAAAGAAAATAGAGAAGAAAATGGAAAAAAGAGAAAAATATTTATGGATAACATAGTTCCATTGAAGTCACCAATGCTTGATTGCTTTCTGTCAACATGATTGTAATTCAATTGACATGAACTTGTTATCTTGTTCCTTTCTCGTCGAGTGGCATACCAAAAAAAAAAAAGATGAGCGACACAAACCGAAAGGAGGAACCTCACCTAAGCTTACCGAGACCCCTCGGGTAATAGCTTCACAACATTTTCAAATCCCATAACATAAGAAAGTCGTGGAGTGCATGACCTGCATCCAGATCCCAGGTATATATATCTTGACTTATCTCAAGCAATGTCCAAAGACTCTCATGCGAGCTTCAAAGTGAACCTTCTTATTAAAGAAAGGAGAAAGGGCCTCATCATTGAAAGCGGCTTCCAATTGCTTGAAAATTTTAAGTACTATCAATCTCGAGTCTTGAGATTCAAACACATATAAGTAAGGTTTTGAAAAGAAAGAAAGAGAGTAAAATTTAAGGAAAAAGTGAAACTTCTTCGAGTAGCCTTCGAAAGAAAGAAAAAAAAATGGAGAAGAAAATGTTAGAACCATCTCAAAGAGGAGAGAAAGAAAAGAAAAGAAGAAGAGAGACACTAGAGCAAAGAAGAGTTCGAAACTTAATGAAAGTCATTGAAGGGGTCGTGACAACACCAGAATCCATTGAAGAGAAAAGAGAAAGAAAAGAAAAGAAGAAGAGAGACACTGGAGCAAAGAAGAGTTCAAAACTTAACGAAAGTCATTGAAAGGGTCGTGGCAACACCAGAATACATTGAAAAATCATGGGTAAAACAAAAAAATGGATCATAAAGGCCATAAGAAAAGTTTTAATCTTGGTAAGCTTGTTTTTCTTAAGAGAATTGTTAAAGTGATGATATACTGAATTTACCACAATCTGTCAAATTAATCTTTTGAGCCAATCAGTAATTTAACATGATATCAGAATAAGAGATCATGTATTCAAACTCATTTAATGTCATTTCCTCTCCGATTAATATTGATTTCCATTTATTAGGTCTTTTATAGATTTTCAAATTCACAAAGGAGAGTACTAAAGCGTTGATATAATTAAATTTGCCATAACTTATTTTCTTAAGTTTTTGGAACAACAAATGATTTAACAAAGAATACTTAGAAATGGATGGTTTATCTCATGGGTGTCACTATTTCATTATTTATGAGATTTTGATTGTTGTGTTAGCGTTGGGATGTATGTCCTAAAGCCTCGTAGTTCATAAGTTATATAAAATAATTGTTGATTATTTTATATATGCAATTATCCATTAAGGAAAGATCCAAGGTTATTTTATGTGACTTGAACAGTATGTGGTAGACATAAAGGTGAATCATGTTCAAGTAATAACCTAAATGGTCTGTAGTTTATGAATAATGTTGGGTGCCTTATCTTGGTGACACTACTGATACGGTACACTTTGTAAATGTTACAAGAGTTGTAAGTATTACAAACGATTTGATTAAAATTGTTCATGTGGAGATATGCAAATGGAGGTATCCTATACAAAGCGTTTGTATAAGACCAGACTGCGAAATGATTAATCTATTTTTATAACACTATTAACTGAAGAGATTAACATTTCATAGATGACCTTAGATGACCATAGATAACTTGACTTTAATCCTAAGTAAGTTATGAACTACTGTCTATGAGGGTAGTCTTTTGATTTGTATGGGTGAGACGAAGGAATTGAATTCCTTGCAAAAGCATGTGAATGCTATGCATTTGGTTTTCAATTTTGAAAACATAAAAAATATAGAGACGTTTCATACATAATATGAAATGCAAGATAAACGTACAAACTTCATAAGCATGTTGCTCTAAAGAGGCTGGGAAGAAGTAGACTTATCCTTGTAGAAATCTCTTCTTCAATAAGTCTCCTTAACTGAAATCACAGCACGAACACCACTTTCTTCCCCAAAGATTAAGACATCACCACTTAGAACCTTTGCTATTCCTAGGACAAGAGATGAGAGTGTGGTCCTTTAGTGTTTTTCAAATAAGGGAAAGACAAAGAGTTTTGAGAGAGTAAGTGAATTCTTAGGAGAGAGACCTTTTCTCTGATGTTTCACGTTGTTTTTCATGCACTTTCTAAATTCTCAATTCAAATTAAAAAAAAAAAAAAAAGGAAGAGATGGGAGTTACTCTAACTCTCACCAGTAATGAAGAATAACTCCCCTGTAGTGGAGAATTATTTTATATAACATTAATATTATATTCATAATATAATATTAATTTTATAATATAGTTGATTAATTGACCATTAATAAAAAAAATCATATAATATGCATCTTAATCATATTAAAATGCAACTCTCCTATAGTCTTAATATGAATCTTATTGATATTAATGTTAACCTATAGTATTTATATGAATCACATTCATATAATTAATATTTGAATTTTATTCAAATATATCACTCTCATATATTATATAATAATAATAATAAATCATATTTACAATTAACTATATATTATAATGTATCAATAGACATTATGTCAATTTGAATCTCATTCAAATATTTATCTCTCCTATTGATTATAAATCATATTCATAATAACTATAATGTATCGATATACATTATATTAATTCCATTATACATAGTATTAATTAAAATTACATTATTAATTAACTATATTTTATAATGTATCAATATACATCATGCTGTTGGAGTTAGGAGCATGCAAGCGGAAGCAATTAGGATCTAAAACACTCTAATTTCATTAATTTAAGGATCAAGCATGCTAGTTCAAAATTGTAAAAAGTAGAGTTCTTTGAGCAAACCTTGATATAGATCGAAATTGAAGCTGTCCATTGGTTTTTTTTTTTTTTTATCACGAATATTTCGTAGACTTGCTAGAGTCTTCTCCGCTATTCTCCAACCTTAGAACGGATTGAAGATCCAAACTTGTGATGAATTTGAATGGAAATTGGAATTGGAGATAATTTGGGGCTAAGAAATTTTAGAGGAAAATCGTAGCTTCAAAAGCCAAAATTTTCAATCCAATTTCAATATTTATTTCTTCTATTTAAAGGAGAAATCATGCACCATGAATTCATCTCCAATTGACAATAAATTAAGCACTAATATAATGGGATTTGAGGTGTTGATGAGGGGTAAAAATTGGAAAAAACCACTAACCCAAATTTCAAAAATTAAATTAATTCAAACAATTAATTTTAATTAATTTAAAACCAATTTTAAATAAAATTGATTATAATAATTAATTCTAAATAAAATTTGTTTTAAATAATCAATTAAATAATTTAATATCAAGTATTAAATTATTTAAAATTAATTTTGAATAATTAATTAAAAAATTTAATCAATAATATTAATTTAATATCAAACATTAAATTAATTATAAACACCAATTCCAATCATGAATCTCTATTCATGTGTACAATATTTAAATCATATTTAAATATTTTTTTTACTCTCCAAATTGTTTAATTCATAATTAAACAATAACACTTATTTCCTAAGTCGAATTTGAACAATTCAAATTTTCCCATCACACTGTTCTAAGGTTTAGTTCGATATGAACTAGCAAGGGGACCTAATGGACCTATAGATCATAAGCTCCAACGATCTGAGATTAACAAGCTAAACTCTTTAACCTAGTTAATCAACATTTGTTAACTACCAAGACACTCTATTATAGCCCAGTAGCAACACTCTCCTCACTGTAGATATATTTCTGTCCACTCGATATAACCATGATTAGTACGTCGATCCTTCACAGGTTTTTCGTAATTATAGCTGGGTCAAAATTATCATTTTACCCCTGTAACTACATCTTGTTCCTTAAGTCTCATTGATTCTCTAATGAACAATTGGTTTGTGGTCCAACCACCAAATCAAATCCCTCTCGGGCCAATGAGAGGGTGGGCACTTAAAAGAACAACCTATCTACTATCCCTAATCTACTGCTCCTTTGTTGTGGTACAATTGGTTTGTTGTTTCACATGCAGCTACGTACTCAATTTCCATGGTGGAGTCAGCAATACAACTTTGCTTTATACTCCTCCAATCTACTGCTCCTTTGTTTAGAGTGAACATTAATCCTGATATAGATTTCCTGGAATCTTTATTAATTTGAAAATCAGAGTCAGTGTATCTTGTAAGGATCAGATCCTTAGCACTATACACGAGCATATAGTCCCTCGTTCTCTTAAGATACTCGAAGAAATTTTTAACAACAGTCCAATGATCATATCCTGGATTGGACTGATACCTGTTGACTATTCTCACTACGTAGCATATGTCAGGTCATGTACATAACATAACATACATCAGACTACCAACTACTTATGCATAGAGAATACGTCTCATATTCTCAACTACTTGAGGTGTCTTAGGATACTGTTCTTCTAACAGATGAACTCTATGTATGAAAGGTAACAAACCCCTCTTGGAATTCTTCATCTTATATCTAGACAGCATCTTGTCATATATGATGCTTGAGATAGGGCTAATATTCTGTTGCTAGCCATTGCTTAACATCAGTTAGGAATCCTATATCATTCCCAATGAGTAGGATGTCATCAACATAGAACACTAGGAAAGCTACAGTGATTTTGACAATTTTCTTGTAGACACAAGGTTCGTCAATATTTTGTCATGAGATTTGATTGCAGCACCAAATATTATATTCCAAGATCTACATGCTTGTTTTAACCCATAAATGGATCGTTTACGCTTGCAAACCTTTTGCTCTTAACCCTGTTTAATGAACCTTTCTGGTTGAGTCATATAGATACTCTCTGCAAGATTGCCATTTAGAAAGGTTGCCTTGACATTTATTTGTCAAATTTCATAATCATAAAATATGACAATGAACAAAAGTATTCTAATCGACTTCAATATGGCAACAGGGGAGAAGGTTTCTTCATAATCCACCCTCTCTCTCTGGGTATAACTCTTTGCCACTAGTCAAGCCTTAAAGGTCTGTACCTTACTGGCTTGGTCTCTTTTCCTTTTGTGATCCATTTACAACAAATAGGTTTTACCCCGTCTGACTGATCTATAAGTTCCTAGATCGAATTGAAGTACATAAACTCCATTTTGAATCCATGACTTTCATCCACTGGTCTCGGTCTACATCATTCATTGTCTGCTCATAGGTCAATGGATCTTCAATGCTATCATCGGGTATGACGACCTGAGTTTCTGTTAAACCCATGTAACGATCGGGCTGATGGGCAACCCTCCCACTACATTGAGGATTTCTCAACTTTGAGAAGGATGTGGCTGACCAAAAGTGCTAGCTTCATCAACAACTCTTATTGAAGGACTGACTTGATCAACAACTCTTGTTGGTTTATCCATAGCTTCTTTTGAAATTTCACTCAATACTAGTTTATTACGAGGTTGATGATCTCTCATATGGTCTTCCTCTAAGAATGTAGCATTTGTTGATACAAACACTTTATTATCTTGAGGATCATAAAACATACCATCTTCCATCTTTTTGGGGTATCCTACGAATAGACACAATTTTGACCGACGTTCCAATTTCTTTGGATTTTTCACCAACACATGTGCAAGGCATCCCCAAATTTTGAAGTGATGCAAACTATATTTATGCTCTATCTACAATTCATATGGTGTTTCAAAAACAATTTTTGAAAGAACCATGTTCAAAATATATACAAGAGTTTTTGCTGCATACCCCCCAAAAATGAATCAGGTAATTGAGCATAGTTCATTATTGAACGAACCATATCTAACAGGGTTCTGTTTCACTTTTTCGATACACCATTTTGCTGAGGTAAATTAGGTGCTGAGAGCTGATACTGGATTCCATTTTCTATCAAATAATTTTGAAATCTCAAGTCCATATACTCTCCACATCGATTTGATTTAAGTGCTTTAATTATTTTACCTAACAGGTTCTCAACCTTTACCTTGTACTCCTTGAACTTTTCAAGAGCTTTGAACTTGTGATGCATTAGGTAAACATAGTCATACCTCAAATAATTATCAATAAAACTGATAAAATATACATACCCATCTCGTGCTCTGACATTTATTGGACCACAAATATCCTAATGCACGAGTTCTAAGGGTTCTTTGGCTCTAAGATCTTTTCCAGTTAAAGATCTTTTGGTCAACTTACTCTCAATAAAAGACTCATATGGAGGTAAAAAGCTGTCCTCTAACTAACTTAGGAGTCCACTTTTGGCTAATCTCTCAATCCTATTGAGATTGATGTGGCCAAGTCTCAAATGCCAAAGATAGGCATTAGGAGAAACTTTTTGCCTTTTATTTTAAATTTCAACTGTTTTAAATATCTCAATATTTAAAATAACTTTTGCCTTGGTTGATCTTAAACATATAAGTTGTTTTCAAGTTTTGCAGGACAAATTTGAACACCTCTCGAGCTAACAAACACTTCATTAACTTCAAAAGATACTTTGTACATTTATTCTAACCGACAAGAGATTTTCCCTTGCTTTTGCAAGTTGCAGGAGCCTTAGCTTTCCCTCTTCCATTCTTTTTCATTTGAATACTTTTATTCTTTGAAGTGGAAAGTCCAGACTTAGTTCTTGAGGATGATCCCTTTTGGAACTTCTTTGAGGTAGCAACATCTGCTTCCCATTCTTGTCCCTTAGTCTTCATAAGAGACTGATATGTCTGGAGCTCGTTCAAAAGAATAGTCAGATTGTACTCAATCTTGTTCATCATCGCGTATGTGCGAAATTGTAGGAAACTTCCTGACTTTTCTCTTAAATGACAGCATCGTTTACCTCTGCTATATTGAAGTGGACCATCATATGTAGAACATGTTCTCTAACAGAGGTTTCTTCCTTCATGCAAGAGTTGTAAACATATTTGAGAGAATCGTGCCTAACAAATAAGGACGGTTGTCCAAAAATTGCGTGCAATGAATCCATGATCCTCTTAGTAGTGACCATGCTCTCGTGTTTCTTAGCTAGAACATCAGATATGCTTGCTAAGATATAGATTCGAGCCTTATCAATGGTTCTAATCCATCTGTCTTAGGATTTTCGAACTTTTTGGTTTTTTGGTGAGTCGAGATTCGAAGGACATTTCTTTGTTAGAATAAATCTAAGATCATTGATTACTAGTATTGTGTTTAAATTCGATTTCCAAGTTGCATAGTTATCGTAATTTAATTTTTCAAAAGCGAGTAGTTTAACTAATGATCTAGTCATGCTGAAAAATAGATAAGTTCTTTTAGTGAATTTCTAGTAAAGCCAATCAAGTTTTAGCAAAAGTAATAATGTACTCATATAATTAATTTTTCAATGATACTTTAATGCGTAAGAATAATCGCTACCGAGGGGCAGTCAATTACTCCTTCACTAAACTAAGACATTTTTTACTAAATACTAATATCAGAATAACTATTATTCCTATAGCATTAAATTACCGCTTGTTTGGTCAAGAACATACTACCACTTAGTAATTCTTGTAAATGTAACTCTTCATTTTTAAATCCCAGAGATCGGTCCCAACAAGCTACCAACTGGAAAACAATGTTGAGGACGGACTTAAGAGACCTTATTCATTATGAAGTTTGTAGTGTTCCGACCCCCATGTCACAGCCCTCCGAATGGGTGGCCGCTCTAGGACAACACACAGGTAGAGTATGGGAATCTCACAGTGCAACCTAATGGAGGTTACCATAGGATGTGTTGACATACTTCCTTCTCCCACTTACTATGAATAACTTCTTCTATTCACCTTGTTATTGACCTATACAAACACTTTCCAAAAGAAGGTCGCACCCAAGGTGATCCAAAGTCGAGCATGGAATTCACGGTGTAAACTCTTAGAGATGTGAGAGCTAAAAATAATATATCATATATACCACTTTTCTCCCGCTGAAGTGTTCTAGACGATTAGGATATATTTTTACTTAGATATATTTTTGCTAATTAAATACAACCTAAGTTTAGCTGTTTATCCAAGTATACCTTTTATATTGGATTTAACCTACGATGTCTAAGTGATAAACTCTTTAAAACCTCACATCACTCATGCATGCTCATTAAACCGGGTTTAACATAACTCAGATACCAGCTCGATCCTCAAGTAGTAGTTGTTTCGTAAACCGTCAACTTAAGTACCTCCAGCCTTAGACAGGATCTTATCGGGTGAGTTATTTTGTAACCTTAGTTTTACAAGTTATCGACCTATTTTAACTATTAAAACAGGTTGTGGTTGTTAACCCTATGTGAACAATTATCTTTGTTATAAATTTAAAAGTCTAATTCATTTTATAACACTTATAACTTAGACAAAATTCATAACATATATCAAACATTTTATAACTCAATATAATAACTTATGTAAGTCTTTTCAAAGTATCTATGGTCATCCTAGTAAAATGTAATTCTTTTCAAGTAATGGCGTTGTAAAGAAAAACTAATCATTTCGCGGTCCAGTCTTATACAAACTCTTTGTATAAGATACCACCACTCACATGTCTCCACATGAACAATTGGTATCAAATCGTTTGTAACACTTTACAACTATTGCAACAATTATAAAGTGGGTTGCATCCGTAGTGTCACCAGGATAAGACACCCAACCTTATCCATATACCACATACCATTTAGGTTACTACTTAAACATGATCCACTTGTATGTCAACCACATACATGTTTAAGTTATAATGAATAACCTCATATCTTGTTTATTGGATTAAGTTATAAAATTCTAAATGTCAAATGAAAAAACTATCTTATTTTATTAAATAAATAAATTTCGTTTATATATTACAAACCACAAGACTTAGAACATAATCCCCAACATGAGAATGGCCCGATTCGTCGACTCAATAAGCCTACCATTTTGGGGATTTGTCCGAGTAAGGAGTTGGGAACATAGCTACATAAGATGAAATTCACTCCTTCTCATATTTAGAGTAAGTAGATGAATTGCTCCCTTAAGAACTGATTCGGGGTCTTGAACAATGAGACATCACCCTCTCATTGGCCCGAGAGAGATTTAGATTATAGTTGGACTATAAACTGATCGATTATTAGAGGGCTTAGTGGTACTTAAGGAGTAAGGGGTAACTATAGGGAAAAACATTAATTTTACCCAGTTGTAATTACAAACAATTCGTGAAAGGTTGACTTACTGATAATTGGTTATATCCATGGACACAGAAATATTCTACGTGCAAAGAGTGTACCTGTTGATCTTTAGAGGTGTGATTCACAATTAATAAATGTTGATTGATTTAATTAAAGAGTTTAATTAATTAATCTTGAGTCATTGAAGCTTCTAATTTGTAGGTTCATTATATTCATCTTCTAGCTCACTAAGGGTAAAATAAGAAATATTTAATTTTGGAAGAATTTGAATTGTCCAAATTCTAAGGAAATTTAAGTTAATTGTATATGATACAATTAATATATTGTATATAGATACATTATATTAAAAAGTTGCTTCTGAATGAGATTCGAAATTAAATTATATATGAGAGAATAATGTTTTTGAATAAGATTCAAATATAATAATATGAATGAGATTCATATTATGACTATAGGTTAGATTTAATATGAATATGATTCATATTAAAAATTATATGCTAAATTTAATATGAATGATATTCATAGTAAAGGTATAAGTTAAATTTAATATGAATGAGATTCATATTAAAACTATAGTATATAAGAGGAAAGTACATTTGAATATGATTATTAATATTAATTAATTTGATTATTGAATACTAATCTAATTTAATTTAGTTAAAAATTAACGCTTCTACAATTACAGGGGAGTTAACATGGTTTATTCATTATTGTGAAGGTCTCCCTCATCACTGCAAATGCAGACTGGTTCTACATTGATGAACACATAGAAGAAGAAAAGTTCTTCTTACTAAAAGATTCTCTCTCAACATTAAAAATCTCTCATCACTAAAAAGTTACAGAGAAAAGTTTTTTGTGCATAAACTTCTTCTTCTCTTAATCTTCCAAACAAGTAATTTCTACAAACTTTCTTTTCCAGAGAATAGTGGGGAAGATCTTTGTGTGGTGTCTTGTTTGTGATCGACAAAGAGATGTTGAGATCATATTCATAATGAGGATTTGGAGAAGATTGAAAAAGTACTCTTCAAAGGCAACTCTCTTTCCCTAGAATTTCTTATGTTTACAACATGCCTAGTTAAGAAAATAGGTTTAAGACTTCTCCACTTTAGCTGTTGGATTTGATTCCTTCGGTTTGTAACGACTATTTTTGTGGTGGCAAAATATAAAAGGAAAGTAAATGTTAGAAAGAGATAATAAATGAATGGAAAGATAGAAAAATGTTATAGAAGAAAGAATAGGTGTTTGGAAAGAAAAATATTTAGGTACATACATTCCAGGTGCAAACTACCAAATTGTCCAATTATAATTTGTCATGTGTCAGATTCTTATTATTTATTTTTAAAAATATTTTGATTTTTTTTCTTTTCTATATGAGTGATGAAAGCGAATGCATAAAGATGTATCTTGGAATGCACTCAAGTATCATCTTTTTGGAAAATAAAGAAGAAAGAGAACAATGCCAAGTAGAAGAGAGAAAATAAGTAAATAAAAAACACATAAGAGGAATATAAATGAAAGGAGAAAATAGAACTATTTTATTATTAGAAAGTACAGTGAAAGTACAAAAAAGTTAAGGAAGAAAGAGGAAATCATATTGCATGTTGGATATGGATTCTGTCCGTTTCGATGGAGAAAACTGCATCGAGGGCCTTTTTATAGGGATCTAAATGAAATTTAATTTCGACTTTAGAAACCAATGAAATTTAGCCTTTTTCTTGTGTCAGCACTATATGAAATGACCACTTTAACTCTAAATGACCTTCTTCCTCCTTTCTTCTTTCGTTCCAGTTTTGTGCATTTTTCTTTTCTTTTTCTTTTTTTCTTTTTTTCTTTTTTTCTTTTTTTTTTCTTCTTCTTCTTCCTTTTTCCATCATTTTTCTTCTTCTTTTTCCTTATGCATTTCTCTTCTTCTTTTTCCCTTTTTCTTCGTTTTTCTTCTTCTTCCTTTTTTTTTTTTGTGTTTTTCTTCTTCATTTTTTCTACGTTTTTTCATTTTTCTACTTCCTTTGTGTTTTTTCTTCCACTCTTTTCTTCTACCTAAGGAGCGAAATCAAACATTGAGAATCGAGAGCAACAAGCAAGAAAAAGAACAGTATAAATAAATTGTATTTCTATAAGTTATCACACCCCCAAATTTAGATATATGCTTGTCCTCAAGCATATATTCACTAAGGCACTATTGTTCAGTTCTTATACTAAATTTTGCGTCGATTGGTTGCTCTAAATGCTCCACCTAGCAACATTATTTAACAATGCAATTTCCTTCTATCCTTGATAATTCATAACAAAGCCCTACTTTATTCTTCTATACAATAAATTTCTACTCAAAAAAATTCCCTTCTAGTTTTAAAAAGAATGTTTACCTCTTCTTGTAGAAATAGCTTGCTGCGTCTTGAATGCGGTGGTCTGATTTGCATCATTTATTAGAGACTGTTGATCATGGTTACACCCTTCGTTTTGGCTTGTTCCCACGGGTGTCATGTGAACATCCATCTACGGTTGTGTGCCAATCTCAACTTCAACTCTTGATTTTCAGCTAAGTTTAACTTTTGCTGGTCAAAGGAGTTGTCTCTTATGCTCTTATTTTTTTTCTTCTCATTTTTCTCTTTTCATATTGCGTCACTCTTGGAAACCCACCTTCGTTTTGGCTTGTTCCTACGGGTGTCATGCGAACATCCAACTACGAGCAGGTTCCTTTCATGACTTACTCTTATCAGGTTGGGATTGTGATTTTCCCTTGCGCTAACATTGGAGTTTATATGATTTTTTTTAATAATGGAAATGGACGCATTTTTCTAATGACCGCATCCACTTGATCGCATCTGCTCAGATTTTCCCCATCCCTAAATTTAGAGATGCGCAAGGTCCTCATTGCGTTGTTTTGAACAGAATAAACAAACACTTAGTCAAAATTTTGAAAAGAATGTTTGAGCAGAATTTTGAAGGATAAAAGGTAAAGCAGTGCTATTGCTACGAATTATCTAAGTGTTAGTCTGAAAATACAAGTGTGGGAAATGTTTCTAAGGGTATGCATATAATTCATCATGGCAGCGCAATGAATAACGCAAAATAAAAGATAAAGAACATCGCAACAATTGACAAAGGATGATAAAGAAGAGGCTAATGCATACGGAAAGAATTGCTACTCAGTTGTATTAAAAATTAACCAAGAATACAAGAAATTACAAATAACGCAATACAAAATTTTAGCATGTACAAAGGATCAAAGAATTAGCTTCTATACATAGAAAAATAATGAATGAAATTATCTTTTATTTTTTATTCAGATGGGTGCACGATTAAAAATTAACACCACGCTTCCATCAATGCAAATGCATAGTTGCCGAGGAGGGGCAACAATGCATGTATCATCGTAACACCCCCCAACTCAACGCATTTCTGGAGGACGAGTGCACAGTATTTCTACTGGTGCAATACTACCTCAACATAGTGCATTTTCGCTAAGGACGAGCGAAAAATACACAAGAGCGCAACACACCCCTCAGCGCAATGCATTTGGGTAGGATGGACGCAAAGTATATCTTGTTCTCACAAAATACACCCATCATCGCAATGCATACCAAATTTTTTTATTTTTCTTTTTAATCCATCAAACCCGCAAGTCGATAAGACTTTGCAGTGTTCATCATTTTATTCAGTCATTCACAGAAATTTTAAGAATAGCGCTACTAATGCATAAAAGTAAAGAAATTAAACACGACATGGAAATACACAATTGAATTAAATTGAAAGTAAACGCGTAAAGCAATAAAGGCTAATTCTAATAAGCAGTAAATAACGCAATTTAAAAATCAGTAAATGAAAGCTGTAAAGAAAGCATTTAAACATAGATATAGGGATGTTGATTGAAAGAAGTTTTTCAGAGTTACCGCAATAGCATCCCCGCAAGCGGTCAATCCTGCTTGCCTAAGTCGATGGTCTCCATGCGTCAATCCACATCACCCCTAAAGTACAGCTTAATTCATTGACCATTGACTTTAAATGCGTTGCTCCCGTCTTCGGTTGTTAGCTTCACTGTGCCATGGAGAAAGATAGCCTTGATGCGGAATGGATCAGACCAGCGGGACTTCAACTTCCTTGGAAACAATCGCAAACGCGCGTTAAACAGAAGTACCTGTTGACCCTCGAAGAATGTCCGGTTGTTTATGCGGTCATCATGCCATTTCTTGGTTCTCTCCTTATAAAGCTTGGCATTTTCGTAGGCATTCATTCGCCAGTCGACCAGCTAGTTCAATTGCGACTTCCAGACTTTCCCCGCGCTTGCTAGATCAAAGTTCAGCTTCTTGCTTGCCCACATTGCCTTGTGTTCCAACTCGAGAGGCAGATGACAAGATTTTTCAAAGACCAGAGCATATGGAGACATACCAATTAGAGTTTTGAAGGCAGTCCTATATGCTCACAGTGCTTCATCGAGCTTGGGTGACCAATCCTTTCTGGAGGTATTGACTACCTTCTCTAAGATAGTTTTAATCTCTCTGTTAGAAATTTCTGCCTGCCCATTGGTTTGTGGGTGATATGCGGTTGCAACTCTATGGCTGATGTTAAACTTAGTCAACAAGTTGGTGATTATACGGTTGATGAAATGTGAGCCTTCATCGCTGTTAAGGCCCCGAGCATCCCATATCGGGTAAAGATGTTCTTCTTGAGAAATTTCGCCATCGTGGCCGCATCGTTCTTAGCACATGCGATGGTCTCAACCCACTTCGATACATAGTAAACCGCGACCAGAATGTATTGATGACCTTCTGAAGGCGGAAATGGGCCCATAAAGTCGATTCCCCATACGTCAAATAATTTGATTTCCAAGATTGACGTCAAGGGAATTTCATTTCTTCTAGACATGTTCCCCGTCCTCTGGCATCTATCACATTGCACAACATAGGCATGGGCGTCCTTGAATAGTGTTGGCCAGAAATAGCCACTCTGTAGAACTTTTGCGGCGATCCGCTGCCCCCCAAAATGTCCTCCATAAGGGGACTCATGACAAAGCACCAAAATGTGATCAGGTCCAAGTCGATACAAGTAGGGATCGTCCCAAAAATAAAACTTGACATCATGTCAAAGCTTCTTCTTTTGCTGGTATGTGTAGTCTTCTAGTACTTGGCTGCAAACGATGAAGTTTACAATGTCTGCATACCATGGAACATTAACGCATACCGACATCAACAGTTCGTTAGGGAGTCTCTTTTCAATGTCTTTTTCTTTCTCCTGAACCTCACAATTTTCTAATCTTGACAGATGATCTGTGACTTGGTTCTCGGTACCTTTCCGATCCTTAATCTTTAGTTCAAATTCTTGCAGAAGCAGCACCCACCTTATCAATCTTGGTTTCGCATCCTTCTTTGTCATAGTATTTGATCACAGAATGATCAGTATACACCACAACATTTTTCCCAATCAAGTACTGTCAAAATTTCTTCAGCGCAAATACCACTGCGAGCATTTCTTTCTCTGTGGTTGTACAATTTTCCTGTGCATCATTCAACGTTTTACTAGCATAATATATAGGATGCAAAACCTTATCTTTCTGCTGACTCAAGACTGCGCCCATTGGGTATCCACTAGCGTCACACATCAATGCAAACGGTTGCGTCTAATCTAGCGCAATCAGAATGGGTGCGGTGATGAGCGCATTTTTCAGTGTGTGGAATGCTTCAGCGCATGCATCATTAAAATCATATTCGCGGTCAGCTTCGAGGAGCGCACTTAGGGGCCTTGCGATCTGAGAAAAGTTGCGGATAAATCTTTGATAAAACCCCGTATGTCCCAGAAAACTCCTAAGCGTTTTCACATTTATTGGACTTGGAAATTGCGTCGATTTTCACTTGATCAACTCCCAATCCTGCCTTTGATATTTTGTGACCTAGGATAATTCCTTCTTCAACCATAAAGTGGCATTTCTCCCAGTTCAGAACGAGATTTGTTTCAACGCATCTCTTCAAGACTTTTTCAAGATTTGATAAATAAGAGTCATAAGTATTGCCAAAAACTGAAAAATCATCCATAAATACCTCAACTATCTCCTCTAAGAAATCTGAAAATATTGCCATCATACACCTCTGGAAGGTACCTGGTACATTACAGAGTCCAAACGACATGCGACATAATGCAAATGTGCCGAAGGGGCACGTGAAAGTTGTCTTATCTTGATCTTCTGGCGCAATCGCAATTTGGTTGTACCCTGGGTAACCGTCAAGAAAGTAAAAGAATTCATTCCCAGCAAGTCAGTCTTACATTTGATCAGTAAACGGGAGTGGAAAGTGGTCCTTCTTAATAGCCAGATTTAATTTGCGGTAGTTCATACATATCCTCCATCCGTAGTTGTCCTTGTGGGAATTAACTCATTCTTGCTGTTGGTGACGACTGTCATTCCCCCTTTCTTTGGAATGCATTGCACTGGGCTCACCCAACTGCTATCAGATATAGGGTAAACGACGGCTGGATCAAGCCACTTCACTATCTCTTTTTTCACAACCTCCCTCATGGCAGAGTTCAATCGACTTTGCCTTTCTATAGATCCTGTTTTTCCTTCTTTGAGACGAATCTTGTGCATGCAATACGAGGGACTGATTCCTCAAATTTCTACCAAGGTTCATCCCAAGGCTTTTACGTTGTTTCTCAGGATTTGGATTAGTGCTTCCTCCTTCTCTTTGCTCAGTGAGGCAAATATAATAACCGGTAAAGTGTTATTGCCCCATAAATACACATATTTGAGGTGCACTGGCAGCGACTTCAACTCTAACACAGGTGGTTCTTCTAAAGATGGCTTAGTACGTTGCGTTGTTCGTTCAGATAACTTGAGTGTTTCAAAATCTGACTCAATTTGAATTGTGGCACAATTTTCCTCCCACATTGCGCCAATCCCAAAATCCTCGTCCTCTGATTCTTCTAGGAGCTCGTGCCAAGGTTCTTCCTACAATTCCTCAACATATTGACAATTTTCCATATCACTCGAGTATTTCATCGCATTGAGAACGTTGAACTTAGCTTGCTGATCGTCGACCCTGATGGTAATTTCTCATTTCTGTACATCGATCAATGCCCGCCCTGTTGCGAGAAATGGGTGACCCAAGATGATAGGCACCTCAACATCAGCTTCATAGTCTAATATGATAAAGCCAGTAGGGAAGATGAACTGATCTACTTGCACAAGTACATCCTCTATTTTTCCCTCGGGATGCATTATTGATCTATCGGCCAACTGCAATGTAATTGTGGTTGGTCTTGCATTGCCGATATTTAACTTTTTGAAGATTGACAAGGGTATTAAATTTATACTCGCCCCCAAATCATACAGCGCATTTCCGACCTTCTTTCCCCTATTGAGCAGAGCAATGTGAAACTCCCGGGATATTTCATTTTGGTGGGGATGTTGTTTTGAAACAGCGCACTACACTCATATGTTAATGCAACTGTTTCATTCTCCCCAATCTTCCTTTTGTTCGCAAGTATGTCCTTGAGGAATTTCACATAGCTCGGCATTTGTTCCAAAGCTTCTATTAAGGGAATGTTGATGTGTAGTTGTTGAAGAACATCTAGGAACCTCTGAAATTGTTTACTATCATCTTTCTTCCTCAGCCTAGATGGGAAAGGTAGAGGATCCTGCCGTATTTCCTATTCAATTGGCTATTCATTGGGGTCTTGTGCTTGCTATGTTTTAGGAACTGGAGGTTGCGGTGATTTTGAATTTAAGTCTTGCTGAGACTCGTCCTTTGCAAATGTACTTTCTTCTAAACTGGTGATTCTTTCATTTATGGTTGAATGGTCATCGTTGATGGTTAAATCTACTGGTCTTATAACTGAATCTGGTACAGGCGGCACAGGGACTGTTGTCTTGCCACTTCTCAATGTCATTGCTTGACATTATTCTTTACCACGTGGCCCCGATGCTCCTGAACTGCTGGGCAGTGTACCAGGCGTTTTACTCTTAAGTTCAATTGCAAGCTGTTCAATCTACTCCTCCAAAATTCTAAGGGAAGAAGCTTGCGGTTGCTTAATTGCCTCGCTCTTCTCAATATAGTGTTTCAATAACGATTCCAAAGACGAGATACTGTAAGAGGTGTCAGAAAAGAACAATTCGTCGTAGGGTTGTACACTTTGAAAATTACTTGGGCTTTGATCCTGATTAATGGAAACTGGAGGGTTGCCTCGATTCCCATGATAACTACTCTGATGATTACTGTGGCTCCCCTGGTTATGATTCCCGCCCCAACTGAAAGTTGGGTGATTCTGCAAACTAGGGTTGTAAGTGTTGTTGAATGGTTCATTGTATATAGAGTATACGGATTGTTGATTCCACGGGCAGACTTCCACTAAATGTCCCTTTCCATATTAAACGCAATTTATTGTGGCCACGTGTGTCAACACATTGGCTTGCGCTGAACCTTGAGAGAGATGTCCTTGCTAAATAGCCATAGTCTGAAGGAGTGAGGTCATTATGGTCATCTGGTCTCCCACGGTGTTCATTGTATCAACTGGTACAATGGCACCTTCTACTCTTCATTGCTCCGAACCTCTTTCCTCATACCCATCATCTAACCACTCATCTGTATTTCACAAAATGCAATCTAAGATGATCTTGGCTTCCGTATACTTCTTGTCCATTAATCATCTTGCTACGGAGGCATCAACAACTACTTGCGTTGATCGATCCAAGCCATTATAAAAATTCTTCATCAGAACGCAATCAGGTATCCCGATGTGCAGACAGTTCTTCACTAATTGCCTGAATCGCACCCAGGCAGTGCTCAAAGTTTCATAACCATTTTGTTCAAAATTCAACTCATCCCTCCGTCTCCTTACGTTGATGGCTGGAGTGAAGAATTTATTCATAAATCTCTCGACCAACTGATCCCATGCGTTAATTTTATTTGGCTCTAAGGACTGAGTCCACCTCCTTGCCTCATCCCGCAGTGTATACGGGAAGAGATACAATCTAATTCCTTCTGGAGTCACACCAGGTATGGAGAATGCGTTGTATATTTCCACGAAACGGGTTAAATGAGCATGCGGATCTTCTCCTTGTAGACCTTCGAATTGTCCCGCATTTTGAATCATTTGAAGCATTATTGACCTTATCTCAAAACTTGCATTCTCCTCAACCGTGGGTTTTGAAATTTCGGACGAGAAGTTATAAAAGTTCGGGGCCGCATAGTTCCTCATTGGGATGTTGCGATCAACAGCATGAAATACAGGGTCTTGCGCTGGCCGGTTCACCTCTTGATTTCCTTCGGGTGCCTCGTTATTATCTGCCATGTTAACTCTTTGCCTAACTTGGTCCTGATGTGCTCTTGCACGAAAAATACACCTGATCTCTGGGTCAACTTAGAATTTCTGGATCACTCTAGTACTCATAAACCGTCGGACTGCTCTTCACGATAAACAGCCAGTACAAAGAGATTTGTCCTACAAAATACCATAAAAGTATTCAACACTAATCATTACCAATCCCAGGCAACGACGTCAAAAACTTGATGACATGAAATTGGAGTGTTGTTACACATGCATTGTGACGATAGATAATGTGCTACAAGTTCATGTCCTCAGCAACGGTGCCATAAACTTGTAACGCTAAAGATAGTATTCTCTTTTTATGCGTGCGCTGTGCCATAAACTTGACACGATGTTTTTATATCTTTAGTCTTTATGCGATACTACTTCTAAATATTCGTTGTTAATGATATGCTTGTAGTATGCGATAGAGTAATGCGTGTCACAAGTTTCCTTGCGCTGAAACCAAGTATAATTCCAACGCAAGTTTCTCAGAATAATCCGAGGTTGAACACAGGGATTGTTTTCACTAATGCATTACTTTTGTGATACATGCGGCTAGTTTTACAATTAATAAAGAATGGTTGTTTATACAGGACTCTAAATTGCGATGAAAATAAATTACGTTGATAAAATAAAACTGCGTTGAAAATAAAATCCTAAACTAATATGATACAAGATACAAGATACATGATACATGATACTGAGGTCGAGACTGACTGTGAAGTTATACAAAGGATCGTGGTATGCGATGGCAAGTCTTTATGGATGAATCAGAAAGAGAAAAAGTAAATAGTAAAAACAATGCAAATTTGTTAATTGCGTTAAAGATGCAACTAAGGTTCTGCTTTCCCTTGGCATACACCTCTCGGTGATTGGCCGCGTTCCCATATCTCTATGGTGAAATAAGGATGAACGTGATGAACGCAAGGTTGCTTCCATCTCTGGAAGTACTTCTCACTTTAGTTAACGCATTCTTCCAACCTTCTCTCGATACGCAGAATAACATCTTCATTTCTGCTCTCACAGGTGAAGATGCCGTCAAGCATGCTTTAGCTAAACTTAATTATTTCCTTAACACGATTAATTTACTCACTTAATTTGGGCTAACTACCCAGGGAATTAGGAAAACATCACAGAGAAAATGGATTATGGATAAAGGGAAATAGACAAAGAGATGTTAATGGAAATGATCATAACATTTAATACTAAGATTAAGCGTCTGATACATGGTGTGAATGATAGAGCAAAGAAAATGAATACAAGTGATGAAATAGAGATGAGAAACAAATATAGAAATAGTGCCAACGTCTTGACACAGATCTGAACGGAGTATGCTTGTCGAGCGTGGAAGTAATGAAGAGGAAAGCTTCCCTCTCAGGCTTTCTCTTCTGATAGAAGTGACCTTCGTACAGAGCTTCAACGGTGGGGATTGGAAGGATTTTTTGTCCGGAGACTCACCTCTTGGCCTTGTCTCGTGGTTCTTCCCAGATCTACTCTGGAAACCGCTTCAGATCAGTCTCTCTCTCAGATCAGTATATACACGTTTCTATGTATTCAAGTATATCTTTCAATGAAATTGTAGAAGCTATTTATAGGCGAAGCTTGACTCTTTGCATTGTGGTCCCCACTATATGGTTAAGGTAGTTCCTGGAATGGCGGAATGAAAATTCCTTCTGTTACGCAATCAATCCCGTCAGAAATGCACAACTAAAAGCTGTACACTCGTCAGAACCCTCCGCAATTGCATTGCTCTTTGCATCTTCGATCTATCGCCACATGCAGTGTTGTTTTTTATTACTGCATGCAGTTGAAATTTTATTGATCGCAAAATTCTTGATCAATTGTCGCATGCGCCGTCATTTCATTGATCATCTCTTCATTCCTGAATGATGGGCGCAATGCTACGTAGATGCGTTGTTCATTTTATCTTCGAGCCATGAATGCATGCAGTGACTAATTTCCTGCAAAATAGAACTGAAACATTCTCTTCTACCATCGCAATGGTGTTAGTGGGTGTATTGACGACATTTTATAATTCTCGCATTTCTTAGCCAATTTCTATACTATCGACGCAACTTTTCTTTCTTTTAGTCGCAATATCTAAATAAAATAGTATAAATAACTTGTATTTCTATAAGTTATCAATGATGAGGAACTAGAGGAAGGAACGAGAAGTTAGAGCAAGTAGCTAGAGCGAGAGGAAGGCCCTTGCACACGTTTTGAATTTAAATGGGTACTTTCACATGTGGCTTGTTGGGGTTGATGCTCTAAAGTCTCGTGTCCTGTAGTTTGTAAACAGTTTGTACGAATGCTTGTGTTGTATAATATATGATATTTTACTTCACATCTTGTTTTTTGCTCAGTTGTATGTTTTATTTGTTTTACCACAAACTAATAAACTTAAAATCCTTGGTTATCTGTATGTAACTTAAGCATGTATGTGGTCACATACAAGTGGATCATGTCTTGAGTGATAACCAAAATGGTCTGTAGTATATGGATATAGGAGGGAAACCTTATCTTGGTAACGCTACGGATGCAGCCCGCTTTGTGGAATGGTCACAAATGTTGTGACTTATCATAGATGGTCTGATCCTAATCATTCATGTTGGGGACATGCGAGCGGTGGCGTCCTATACAAAGAGTTTGTATAAGACCTGACCACGAAGTGTTAACGTCTCGTTATATAACACCGTTCATGACAGAGACTTCACTTCACTAGGATGACCATATGTAACATGACCTCAATTCTAAGTGAGTTAGGAACTTCTGCCATTGAGGGCGGTCCTTTGATTTGTATGGGTGCGAGTGGCCAGGTCGCCGATTCAAACCTACCAGTTTGAGGATTCGTCTGATTTGGGAGCTGAGAACTCAGCTACACAAGATGAAATTCACTCATTCCTTGTAGCAAGGGTAAGTAGATAGATAGCTCCCTTAAGGGCTGATTCCAAGGCTTGAACGATGTGGTGCCACACACCTTCTCTTGGTTCAAGAGGTGTTTACACGTAGTTGGACTATGTTGTATTGTTCATTAGAGGAATCAATGGTACTTAAGGAGTGAGATATAACTACAAGGGAAAAAGGTAAATTGGCCCAGTTATACTTATGAGCATCTGTGAAGGGTCATCGTACTCATGATTGGTTATATTCGATGGACACAAAAATATATTTGTGATAAGAAAAGTTCAGCTGTTCGTATTTAATGGAATGCCTGAAAGTTAACGGATGGTGGATCTCGTGGCTAAAGTTTAATCAGCTATTCACGGACCATTGGAGCTTCAAGCCACAAGTTCATTAGGTCCACTGGGTAGCTTGGATAAAGTCGAGAATCAGTATTTGGGTTAATTTGAAATGTTCAAACTGACAAGAGGGAGTAATATGATATAATTGGACTGGTTAATTATATATATGATATAATTGGCTAAATGTATGAGATACATTATTTTGGAGAAAATTAGATATAAATATGATTTATATCAAGTAGAGGAGAAATTACTATAGTAGATATGTGATATCAAACTATAAGATAAAAAATAAAATATGATTATATTTATTAATAATTTAATTGGTTAATTATATGATAATTAACCTAAAATTTCTCTCGGATGTGCGTTAGTGGGAGTAGTCGCTTCGGTTATTGTAACAGAAGAATAAAATGAAATTTTGTTTCATTTTACAAAAGTTCAAAAAGTTTGGAAAATTTGGCATCGGTGTGGAAACGTTAAACGATCGCATAGTCGAGAGCCTATACGATAGTCACTCAGCGCCTAAACGATCGCACACCTCGTACCTAAATGATTGCACGTTAGTTCCTAAATGATTGGATAGCTTTTCTAAACGATCGTATAGTATGTCGTATTTTCTAAACGATTGTATACCTTTAACTAAACGATTGTTTAGTAAAATCTACACGATCGTATAGCTTTTTCTAAACGAAAAGCATTTAACTATATGATAGCTTCTTTTCTCTCCCACTTGCTTATAGTCTATACGATTAGTTCTTCCTACTACCTCTACCAAACTCACCAAAAACTACACTTTGAGTTCTCACTCCGAGAATACCAAGGACTCCATTTTGGTGGTGTCGTCCCCGCTACGTTCACTTATTCATGGTTGATCGTGCTGCTGCAGACGACGCGTTTGTTGGGTGTAGAGTATGGGTGGAGGTTCTTCCGTTGCATCTGAGTTCTAAAGCTTGAAGAGGGTCTTCAACTGGTATGAGAACTCTCTCCCTTTGTATTTTAGTGTTCAAAGCATGTCAGTAATTACTGTTTGTTTGCATAACTGTAGGTTAGAATGTATATGTTTTATTTCGGTCACAGTGAAATCTGAAAGATCCGAACGCGCTCATGGATGCTCTTCGTCAAGAGATCCTTCAGACATCAGTAGAAGGTCATTTTCCATTCTTCTTTGAACCTTGGGCCATTTTTGGACCCTTGAAAAGAGGTCATCCATACGAAAATCTTGTTCAAATGATCAGTATTATGTTATTGAAAATTAAGGAATTACTCAAATTAATTTCTTAATTCTAGGTCAAATGGAGATTGAGATGATCAATTATGATATGTATTAATTGTGCCAATAATTACATGAGTAGTTACTTTACTAAATAACTGTATTATTCAGCTAATATTGTTTTATTTCAAGACATAGATAGTTATATATGAATTTGGAGAAGTTATGTTACTTTCTAAAATTTCTAAGAATTTTTCAAAAAGTCTATATGACTTTAGCAGAAGTTATAGTTTTAGAAATGTTCGAGATATTTCATGATTATTAGAGTATTTAGAAATATTCTATGTTTACTGAGATTAAAAATCATAAAACGTTTTAGAGAAAATATGTTTCTAGTAAAGGTAGGGCTGTTTGGGACGCTGAGATGATATAGGATACAGGAGTTTTGATGTCTAGAGAATTATGATGTCTAGGGAGTTCTGATCGAGTATGTTCAAGCACTGAGATGATATACGATACACAGAGGAAAATGGTGGTAAGATACGAAACATGTTCCGAAAATGGACCTACAAACAATTAGAATCGATGAGATAGGATAATGGACCTCTAAACATTGAGATAATAGACCTCTAAACAACCCTTAAAGTTTATGAAATATAGTTCTAGGAAGACTATTCCTTTACAATGTTTTTAGAGTTATGAGAAAGTATGATTTTTAGACTGATTGAGAATTAAAAGTTCTATGTTGTAAGTAATTTTCAAGCTATTAGATCTCTGTATCCATGTTGATTTTTAATATGCTAGGTAATTGTGTTTCGATAGTATACAAGTGATGAAGGTCTTTAGAACACACTTTGTTACAGACATAAGATATGGATTGTGTGTATCTGGGTTCTTTGTTCTTTGGAGACCGCTCTGCTCTGTGTGCATGTATGATAGAGATTTTCTAAGTTATGTATTTTTGGAGACTTTTCGGTACATAGTATGTCACACCCCGACCCAAGTTACTCTACCAAACTTTGGACGTGACATGACGACAATAGATTTCAATTAAACTATGAAATCCATTATCAAACTCTAAAATCATTTTAAAAAAACAAGTGGCTAGCAAAATTTTCTTTATAAAATTGTATAAAAATTTGGACATAGTTTACCCTAAAAATAGGATAAATCACACCTAAAAAGAAATTTCTTATAAACAATTACAAGTAGAATATATATAATTCAACAGTACTACCAAGATTACATTATTGTACCCTATTCATAAATCAACTAAAAAACTATCGACCACAACAAAATCAAAACTAATGAAAAAATAAAAATTTTAAATTTACAAACTAACATAAAACTCGCTATGATGTTAAAATTATGCTAGCCACCTTCTTCGACATAAAATCAACTTTCAATACTACAGTAACATGAAATTGCTACAAAATCTAGATACAACTGGTGGCAGATCTTAACATCGTAGACTTGTTGAAACCTCAGATGCTACCTGGTGGAAAAATTTAAGAAAATGATGAGCTAAAAAGTTCAGTGACTGGTAAATTATTAAGAAGAATACTTTCTATTTTGTAAAAGTAGCTCTTGAAAACACAATCATGAGCAGATAAAAGTCATCACCAAATCTATACCTAAATCTCCGTCATATTGGCATAGAATAAACTCAACACGCATAGTAGAGCAATCTCTGTCATACTATGTTATAGTACCATAGAATGATATTTCAGCTCAATACATTGTAACCCTCTTTTTACTTCTAAACTGTCTCTACATTTGCAACAAAATAACATAAATCAGATTTTATGTTGTTACTGCAATTTGTTCTATAAAACAAAGAACAAAAATAAGAAAGGATACTACTTGTAAAAGAGAGTGTGAGGAACTTATCTCTGCCTTGTTTTGGTTGAATAAACATCTTCTGAATGACTTGAGAGTGGATGTAGTTGCTACACCGAGCACTATACATCTTGTGTTCATCTTTTTCATCTCTTCTTAAATTTTTTTTGTTAGCAAGAAGATCAGAACCAAGAGAGAGGGAGAGTTGAAGATGACTTTTCTTTCTTACCTTTTCAAAATGAAAAAGACTGAATAGAATTCATCAGAGGCTTTTTACTCCACATGTCAAAGAGAGTAGAAGTGGCACATTTTGGATCAGACTTCATTTTGAGTGTTTTCTTTTCGTGATTTAAAGCCCATTTTGTTTCACAACTGGTATTGGAGCCATTATTATCCAAGAATTAACAATGGGTTCTACAAAGTAAGAAATTGAAAAGTTTACTGGGAATGGGGATTTTACTCTGTGGGCCAAGAAGATCAAGACTATTCTAATGATGCAAAAGGCAGCAAATGCCTTTGAAGATCCAAAAGAAATTATTGCAGCAATCACTGATGAACAAAAGCAAACTATGGAAGAAATAGCCTACACAACCTTGGTTCTAAACATTTCAGACACTGTACTTCGACAGGAATTGATGAAATCTCAGCCCATGATGTTTGGAAGACGCTAAACTTGCTCTATGACAAAAAGGATCTCTCCAATAAAATTTACATTCGTGAAAGGCTGTTTTCTTTTAAAATGAATCCATCTAAATCCGTGGATGAGAAGTTAGATGAGTTCAAAAAGCTTACAAATGACTTAAATATTTCGTTTTTCTAACAAAAATTCTAAGCAAGAAACATTGTAAGAAAACATTCAAATATCCCGTCTTGCATACCACTAAATGAAAAAAATCATTGATGTGATGTGAATTAAGAAAGATAGTCATTCAATTATATTATTTCTGATTGCTTTTTTTAAGTAGGGAGAAAATTTTCTGGCTGTAATTTGAATACTAAATTTTCTGAAACATTTATACCTATTCTAAAAAATTCAAGAACTAAAAATGTATATTTTGAAAATTCAAGAACCAAATGCATATATTCTTCGAAACTCTGAAACTAAAAAACTAATTTTTCTATTAAATACTATTGGAATTTATTTCAAAACTTATTTACTAGTGTGTGGAATTTTGAATTAGGAGTATAGCTTTTAACTAACCTCAAAATTTAAGTACATTTTAAATCATTTAGCCTATTTTTTTTTTTAATCTTTGCATAAAAAGCAATCATACAATACATTAATTTTCTATCGAACTTGATTGTATTGTTGATATCGATTTAAAAAATAAAAAAATATTTTAAGAATATTATGTTTATACTCACCTTTCAATTTGGTCCTTGAAATCTAGAAGGTTTCTGTTTTGATTCCTCAAAATTTGAAGGTAGGACTTCTTTAGTGATTTACAATTATATTCTTTGTGAATTTAAGCAATCTTATTCCATATATATCCTTATTTTATAGGACCTAAACAATGTGAGCTTTCTAGCACACATAATATTTTTTACACATTTTTAAAAAATACATGTATATTTTCTTTTTACACAAACATTCAAATAAGAAGAAGAAGACAGGCTCCTCAAGGAGAGAAATAAATGGCCATTAATTGTTGCTAGTTGAAATGTTTTCTATGGCGGAAAAAATTATAGAGTATGTTATAATGATCTTGTGACTGTGATAAAAGTTTAAAATAGCAAGAAGACATTATCGACGAAAGATGAAGAACGGCGATGACGGGGCTAATCGAACGGACGAAGAACGGCGACGTGCTATCTTTCTCCTCTGGCTGAACTAGGGTTTTGAAGAAGAAGACAGATCTATTCTGCCTTCTTTGATTTGGAGATTTTATATTGGATCTCGAGAGCCGTGGGGAGATCCGTCGGCAGTTCCTAAAAAAAATAATTCGTCGGGAGTTTGGATAACTCCTGACGCGTGTTGTCCTATTGTCTATCTACCCGCCAGGAGATATTTCCAATCTCCCGACGTCTAATAATTGGCGTCGGGAGTTCTCTTATATAGTCAGGCAAGACTTTCTCTCCCGACGACGGATCTGTCGATGGTGGTTTTAGGCATCGGGAGAGCCTCTTTTTTCTTGTAGTGTTTTTTATTTATAATTTTTAGATAACATGGTTTTTTTCCCTTTTAAATTTAGAAAAACCAATATATCTGTTGAAACTAGATTTGATATCTTTTTTAATAACCAAATGCATCTCTTAAAACAAAATTTGAAATTTTTTGTAAAAAGTGGATGTTTAACCAAATTTGATAGATTTTTTTTTATTAAAAAAAACAAATAAAACCCAAATTTGAAACCAAATCCAGGTGAATAATAAGTAAATGGTTTAAAACTAGATTTTTTTAAGGGATCTTTTTTAATATAAAAAAATATTTCAAAAAAATTACATTTCAAAAAGTTCCAAAAGTACAAAACACTTTAATAACTTTTTACTATAAAGTGTACATATTTTTTGAATTTTTCTATTTATAAAAATTTTCTTATTTTTTTTAATTGATTTAGGGTGTGTTTGGAAGTAGTAATTTTAGAAAAAGAGATTTAGATACAATTGATTTTGTGAAATTGATTTTTAAATAATCAAATTTATGTCTAGTACCAAACTCTTAAAAGTAATTTTCATATATTTAGAATTGATTTAGAATTATTATGTTTGTTTCCAAAAGTGAATTTAGAGTTACCCAATTACTCAAAATTGTATTTTCTATTTAAGATATTATTATTTAACTAAATAATCATGGTAAATATATATTTCTATTTATTTTATTGTTAAATTCTTATTATCGATATTTTTTGTAAGGTAAATTTTTATAATAGATATTGAAAGAAAATTCAAAACGTATATAATTGTTTGTTTTATTAACCATTTAATGACCGGTAATGTCTATCATATTCTAGTCTAACATTTAAAATTAAAGTTGTTTGTTTTAATTCATGTCAAACGCCATCATTTTAAGAAAAAGTGATTTTGGTAAGAGAAAAGTGATTTTGACCATTTTATTTGAATATTGTTAATTTGAAAACTTATTAGAAAAGTAAGGTTGTTTTAAAACTAATTAGAGAAATATGGTTGTTTAGTTGTTCGAGGCTAGATATCAAGGGTTAAGAATTCGACGAAGGTGTATGTCGAGGGTTGAGAACTCGATGATCTCGGCAAAAAGCTTCTTCAACACTTGTCGAATGTTGAACATTCGACCTACATAAGTCGAAAGTTCAACCCTCGACAAGTTTAATACAAAATTATTGTGATTTTTTTAATATATTTCTGATGATATTTGATTTTTCTAGTATTAATTTTGAAAATATAGTTTAAAATAGTTTGAAAAAGTTTAATTTTATTTTGTATTAAATTAAAAAAATAGTTTCAAAAAGTTTACCTCATTGTAATTTAAAAAGTTTAATTTGTTGTTATGTTTAAAAATAGTTATACAAAGTTTAATTTATTGTTATGTTTAAAAATAGTTATAAAAAGTTTAATTTATTGTTATGTTTAAAAAATAGTTATACAAATGTTTAATTTATTGTTATGTTTAAAAATAGTTATAAAAAGTTTAATTTATTGTTATGTTTAAAAATAGTTATAAAAATTTATTTATTGTTATGTTTAAAAAGTTGATGTTCATCAAACTCAAAAAGTTTATGTTTATAAATTAAAAAATTTAATACAAAATTATTGTGATTTTTTAATATATTTCTTATAAAAATTATAATACAGAATTATTGTGATTTTTTTAAAAAGTTTAATATTTTTTAATATACTTCTTATAAAAAGTATAATAAAAAAGTTATTTATTTTTTTTTTTTTGAAAATGGTGGACAAATGCTTGGATTTTTGTTGTTTACAAATAGTAATATAATTGATGGTATTGATGGAGTTTTATGATCAACCACCAATGGGAGTTTTAGCAAATATGTGAACAGTGGGATTGTTTTGAACAATTCATGTCACTTGGTGTAGATATAGGAAAATTAGATAGAAATAATATATAGACATCCTAACCTAGAACCATCAGGATCAATAAGGCTTATGCCATTCCCTATTTCGAATGCACAAGCTATAAACTTGATGTTCTCAATGGCAATGTCACTGCCGAATTTAGTGCATTTGTATGTAAATATAATAGGATAGGGGTGGATATAAACTTGAATACATCATTTAGCCAGTTTGAAGATCCAACGAATGTATTGATTCTGATCTGGAGTCAGTTGCATCGCCATATGATATTGAAGATATGGCGCGCTAACAACTTGTACAGAGACTTCAGAACTGAAATAGATGATGAATTTGAAGAGTTGGATTTTGATGGTCGTGAACATGAGATACTTTCAGATACATTCAACGATTTGGATATGAATGTACTGGACATCATTCGAGAATAGGACCCAATTGTAGCCCCTGTGGACGTTGACAATACTCAATTGTATAAAGGGATGATTTGTCAAAGACAAAAAAAATGCTACAACACGCGGTCAATATTTTGCAAATAAAATGTAAGGCACATATGAGGTTGTTGAATCGACACCGACGATTTGGACAATTCGGTGTAAGAAGTGGGAGGAAGGTTGCAAGTGGAAACTTCGTGCAATAAAGAAAAAATCGCATGGCTTGTTCGAGATCACTAAGTACGATGAGCCTGCATAGATGTTTTTATTCAGAGTGGAGAGTGAAAGAAACGTTTACAGGCCATTGTTATCCTAACTTCTGTATTTTGGGAATTTTGTCATTGTATAGAAGCTTTTAATAAATGTCGGCCGATAATTCAGATAGATGGTACATACTTGTACAACAAATATAGAGGAAAATTGCTGATTTCTAACTTAGTTTACTCGAACTGCCATCTTCTTCCACTTGCATTTGCCGTTGCTGATGAAGAGTCCACAGACTCATGGGGATGGTTCCTGAAACCCTGAAAGAAATTGTAAACACACGAAGAGGTGTGTTTAGTTTAGATCAACATGCTGTATATTGCAGTAGTGAACAATCCAGCAAATGGTTGGACGGGCAAAAAATGACACCATCGTTTTTGCTTATGACATATCGTCAACAACTTTAATAAAAAGTATAGATTAATTCACTGAAAAATTATGTTTATCGTGTCGGGTGTCAGTTTCAAATTCGGAAGTTCAATAAAGTAATTGAAGTATAAAAGGAATAAATCGGAGCTGTCTTGAGTTTTTTTGACAACATTAGTTTAGAGCAATGAACTCAAGCACATAATGGAGGATTTAGATAATGGGTGGATGACGACAAATCTATCAGAGTGCATAAATGGAGTCCTCAAAGGAACTCGAATGTTGCTTATAAATACTCTTTGCTCAGATAACATTCTTCAAATGCATGAATTATTTCGAGAAAAAAAGAGAAGAAATAAGGGATGCATTGGAGCGTCAAGATAAATACACCCGCTAATATTATTATTTTTTTTTTATATATATATATGTTATTAACAATTTATTTCAAGCATATTTTTATAATACTAAGTGGAGTAAAAATTCAGGTACGCACACGAGAAAATAAATAAATGGGCTACCAGACGTCATAGTCTCAATGCCAAAGGAGGAAACGTTCAAATATTAAGGCTAAACAGGTCCGAGCGGTACTGTTCATGTAACAAGTGGCAAGCATTCGGCATTTCATGCTCACATTTTATGGCCATTTGTTCACATTTTAACATGAACTACGAAGACTTTATTGAGAACTACTATAAATTGTCAACGTATGCTGAATGTTACTATCCTCAATTTCAACCTGTACCTCATGAAGATTACTAGATATGCACCCTAATATGCCGTCTTACATCCTGATCCATCGTTGTTGAGAAAACTAGTAGACCGAAAAGTTCATGTTATCACAACGAGATGGATTGGACAGAACCAACTACTCGATAACGATGTGGATTTTGTAATCAGTTAGCCCATAATTGAAGGAAGTGTCCTTCGTTACTAAGACGAGTTCTAGATAGTTAGGGATTGAAAAATAAATATTTTTTTATTATATTTTCATTTTATTGTATATTCAAATTTTTTTTATATAATTTATTCTATATTCAATTTTTTAAATAATATATTTTATTGTATATTCATC